>NC_136798.1:29155340-29425340 GCF_951216825.1 Electrona antarctica
CTCGATACCCAGGCTTTTATTTGTGCTTGCATTCGGCTCAAACAGAACTTATTTCGCTAACCAATAATAGTGCAGAGGGGCGTCGCTCTAAATTTGGTGACGTCAGTGTTCTCCGCTGTTTTCTACCGGTGAGGGGAGGAGGGGGGTGGGGGTGGGCTTTCAGATCGATGAACCAATAGGATCCACTGGCTGTTTTAGCTGAAATCACACCGGCTGGGCCTGGCTAGTCCTCCCGTTTCTCAGGATGTGTTGCTCCTGCCTGCATGCCTGCCAGCCCACCCCTCCCTCCCTCCCCCCCCCCCCCCCCCCCCCCCCACACACACACACACACACACACACCACACACAACACACACACACTCTCTCACACTCACCGGCTCCCTCAGCATGCGACACATCCTCAAACTCTTCACTGTCACGCTTGATTTATACTTAATTGCGCGCGAATGTAGCGCCATGGAAACAGCCGATCTACAAGCTCACGACACGTCTGACACGCTGTCTCAATGTGTGGGCGCGTGAAGAGTTGTGAACTTGTAGATCCGCTATTTTCGGCGCATGTCACCCACATGCGGCTATGTATAACTCTGGCTTCTAATTGCTGAGCCTCATAGCTCAGGGGCTTGCCACTATCCCACTGCCTTTCTCTTTTTTTCTCTCTCTCACTATCCTACCTCTTTTCGGTCTTCTTCATATTCTCTCTCTCTCTCTCTCTCTCTCTCTCTCTCTCTCTCTGAAGTGTGGGCGAGTGCAGACTGGATGTGTGAACGGTGTGAAGAACATACTGTATACAGGGAGCCCACCGTGTATTACTCTATAAGCTCCCTGTATATCTTCGCTGTCGGGTGGAAACCTTGTATGACCAAAACATGTTTTTTCAGGGAATGGAAGAAGGAACCTGTGTTCCAATGGATTCAATGTAATTATCATTTATTCGTGCGTGCGTTGTTGTAGATTTTCAGTACTTACACTCAGAGTGTTAAGAAATACAAAAGGTAGAGAGTGGAATGAAACAATGTTTGTTTAATACAAGAGCTTCCGGATAGCCCAGGGAGACTGCATGCAATGCAGCCTCCCGAGCTATACATGTGTCCCTTTTATAAACAACAAGAGACCATGAATACACTGGAGGTGTGGTTAGTGGACATAGTCAAACAAGGATCTATGTGTTCATCTGACAGGCAACCAACAGGTGAAAGCCTGGCTTCCCAATATCTGTGAGGTGTAAAGGGACTACATATGAACTACAGTATTTAGAACAGTGTAGTATTTTCATTTTCATAATTGCTATTACAGCGTGCGTGCGTGCGTGCGAAATGTGTTTTGTTTTTTCTCGTATTTTTCCAAACTCCAGCTGAGCCTGGCAACCCATCGTGTCGTCCCACTACCATCTGCCATCACCAGAGTAAACCCAGACACACAGCCTTCAATCACACAGAATTGCCACCGTCTTAATAAGCTACCGAAGAGTGGTAGTTGTCTTTCTTTTTTAGGTCATAGTGTGAAGCCGGTCTCTGCTCGGCACAGAGTCGTGTGAGAAACAGAGTAAACCCAAAACTCGGGAGAGAAGAATCCGACACTTATCTGCCTTGAGAGGTACTCGGGCACTGCCTCGGCCCTCCACAGGCTGTTAGCTATAGCCATGCTCTAATTGGAAAAGGGGGTGAGAGGGGCAGCGGGGGTGAGCCGTATTCAAATCAACCCATGTGGTAATCCGCGCTCTGCAAATACACGATTTGACCCCTTGACCTCGCCGCCAATCATTTTGTGGCACTGGTAAAACACTGCATGATGTTGGCTGCCCCCCTATCCGTAGCAGTGTGCCCTGCATACCCTATGCCAGTAGTTTGCAATCTCAAAGCACACCTGTATCCGTATCTGTGCAAAATAGCCTCTATAACAAGTGTTATCAACTCTTATCCTTAAACAAACTAAACATTGATTTGTAAGTACTAATGGCAAATAAAACGTTTAACCACGTATGCCATATTTCATACTTTCAAACATTTTAGAAAATAAATAAATAAGCAACATTTTAATTTAAAATGTTGTCCATTGTCTATCTGTGTTGTCTAAAATAGGTCTGCCTATTATATTTTTGAGGGGCGCTAGCCCCACCTGTGTCCAGCTTTGAGGGTTTGTGTTAACACACACATTGAATGCCATTGTCAATGAAGGGCCAACTTTGAGTGTTTGTGTAAACACAAACATTGTTTTGCTACTACCACGTATGACTAGCTTTGAGTGTTTGTGTAAAAAAAAAAAATCACACCTGTGTGAAGTGAGGGACGCTCTAATCATTGTACATCATCGTACATCATCATCAAGAATGGTGGTCCCTTATTGGCCAAGGGTTCCCACCGATATACATATGCTGATTTGCTCAGACATATGTGACGTAAATTCTCCATCCATTGTCAATGGCATTTAATGTTTGTGTTCAGACAGAATCCACACTATAGCTGTTTATAGGAGGGGCTAGCGCCCCTCAAAAACTAGAGTGTAAACACAAACATTGAAGACAAAAGTGAGGACGCAAATTGCAATTGGCCAGTATGAGATGATGTATTATGATGTAGGGTGATAAGAGCGCCCCTCACTTCACACGGTGTACTCATACTAAGTTAAAAATAAATAATTCCCACATTTTCGCATATTTGTATTGCGAAAATAATGTATGGTTGTGACAAAATCCCAATGCACACCACCAGGACTCACCATGTGAGAACCACTGCCCTATATGCTGTCACCCTGTCAACTTTCCTACCGTCTTTCTCAAAGAAGACAGAGAATAAAGAAGGCGAGTGGGCCGCAGACTTTCCTTTAAATAATAAAACAAACCACGAGGGTCGGCGTGCATTAACAATCAGATGCTGACGGCACGGCAAAGCATGGGAGAGAAGGGTATCTCATCTCATTTTTTGAAAAAAGATTCTGACATCCCTTCAAAGGCAGGAGGACGGACACTCTGAAGGATGTCAACTTGTTGCTGTGGCATATTTGAGCGGGGGACATGCTGGGGGGAGTCGGGGTGGAGAGAAGTAGGCTGACAACTGCCCTTTTCAAGACCGCATGCAAGCGCCGTCCGCCGCGCACAGCTGTTGCATGATTGATGTCCACTCCCGAAACTGTCAACAACAACTCCAAGTCTGCGCTCTCCTACGCTACTGGAGACGTGCCTATAGGCCTCCAGCTCACCCCCACATAGGCCTATATGTCCCTTTCTCTCGCAGATTTGCATGAGAATGATGTGAGCAAGTATTCCACAAACAAGAGATCTTAAGTCTCCTTCCTTGTTTCCCCATGTCTTTTATTCAGCACAGATTTGGCTTATCTCTCCACGTACTGTATCCCCATGTGACATCTTCATCGTAATTACGTCTCAAATCTCGGCCGCACGCACGCACACGCACGCACACGCACACACACACACACACACACACACACACACACACACACACACACACACACACCTAATCCTCGTGAGCCAGAGATCTGTCGCACTGTTTGGCCAAGGCCTAAGATATGGTAGCTTTCTGACCCCCCTCATTTCAAAAATCTGTCAATCAAACTATTTGTTCAGCCGGTGCAAATTCATTTTCAATTACAGCTCAGCCGCTATAGATCAGGCTTGGAAGAGTGCACTACTGTTTGGTCTTACTGACTTGGGGGACTCTGGGAATGATTGAGGAGATGCATATATGGAAAAGCCACAGAACAATTCCACGAATAAGGGTGAACGGGAAGGTGAATCATGAGGCAAGAACAGATATGTACATATAATGGCACAAGGTCCTTAACCACTGGTGTCCCTATTTTATTTTCACAGATGTGTTGTGAGCTTGTAGATGGGCTATTTTTGCAATTTGTTGTACAACAAAGTATATAGCTCAGGGGTTCTCAATGTTTTTGGCTGGTGGACGCCCGGAAATGCTTTGGCCGTGTCTCGCCCACGGGTTGAGAACCCCTGATATAGGGCATAAGTGGTTAATGAAAATGAATTGAGCCGTGCATTCTGCAACTACAAGGAGACTGTTGCACTCGTTTCCCAAGGTGATTCTCAACAGAGGACAGAGCCAGAGGACACAGGGAAACAACTTGTCCTGTGGTCATTGTCGCACAAGAAATTACTCTATACTATTTAGCCTGCATTATTATCTTGTTCTGTGTCACATGGCAAGGTAACTGGGTTAAGTAGTTATTGCGGAAAAGTAGGAGATAATGTCCTAAAGGGACGCTTTGTTATTTTTAAATTTACTTAGGCAGTTTGTTGTTCCTCAATAGACACGGTGGGGAAACGTTTCTAAATGCAGTTTTCCCTGAAATAGCTCCCCAACATGCCTTGCATTCCTAATAGAAACCATGGGACACGGCTAGCAGACTGACTGCAAGGCTAGTGCAACTGCAAGGTGCACCGCTGATTTAAATTATGCTCCAGTAATGCTAACACAACATTTTAGCCCCAAATGTGGCAGGGTACAATTGAAAGTGCAGCGATTAAATCAGGCTAATGCATTAATAGATCATAATGTGTTAGTGAGAGCACAGGAAATGTTGAGGTTAAGTCAACGTTACTGTGTCTGGAGCCTTCTATCTCACATACTGTTGTTTTTAATAAATATTCCCACATTTGATCTGGAAGACTTGGGCTCATTCATCATGAATTTCTTCGGCTTCCTAACACACAGGACATTTGTGCTCGTAGTGGCTACATCTGTCATTAAAAAAGAAATGCGATTACCTTAGTTTTATAAGTTGTATAATTGCAATATTACACTCAAGGGTGTTCTTTATCGTCATTAATGCACTTCTGCAATGTCTTTGGGAATGCGGGCGAGTTCCTGCAGCATCGCAGGCGTGCATTAATGATGATAAAGAACACCCTCGAGTGTAATATCACTTAATTAACCACTTAAACCCCTATACTCCGTTGACCAGGGTCCCCCATGGGAGTCTGTTCTTCTTGGCCCCTCCTTTTTTCCCCTCAACACTAAATCTCTTTCCTGAAAATAGGCGATCTACAAGCTCACAATGTGTCCAAAAGAGACTAGCTGTGAGGTTGTAGATTGGCTATTTTTGCCAAATGTTTGCTTATTTTTGCTAAATGTTTGTCTATTGTGACATGCCCAGGACAGGGACTAGTATTAAATACAATGCTTTACAGGCATCCATTGCCAACAAAGATATCATTGTCGTATAACATTTACACCGTTAAATCGTGCAGAGGCCTGTGGCAGCTTTGCAGCACAGACCGTATCCCAGGTGACTTTTATTTTCACCTCGCCATATACAAAAGTTTCACTCTTTTGAGTAAATATGTATGGCAGTCCCTTCCATATGCTATAAATTACCATGCTTGCTTGGCATCTCCACATTTGCTCTCTTTCTTCCTTTTTTTGCACGCGCAAAAACACATGCGTGCGCACGTGTACAAACACACACACCCAATTGATCTCGTATTCTCACAGAGCTTCACCGCTGTGAGTTAGCCTACTTTGTCTGCTGTGTGGGAAGGGAGGCTTGGCTCCCACGACGTGGGCCGGGCCTGTTGACAAGACAGAACTCACTGTGCAAATCCTCGGTGCCAATTTAAATCTGAGGGCGTAAGAATGGACCCGACTCTCAGAGTTACATTAACGCTGAGGATTGTGCACGAGCAATTGAGGTGAATTTAACGTAATGTGATTTTATCCGATCTCTCTTTGCTTTTAAGATTTGTTTAAACATCTATTGAACTGTAATTCTCACTGCCCTGAGTTTCTTGGCCTGCCCATGAGGTGGGTGACCTGTGTTATACATTATCAGGCAATTACTGCCAAAGAGAAACAGCACAGAAATTGTGTTTACAGCTCTTGCAGTCTTGTTTGGCCGGGGCCAAAGGCTCCATTCCCTGTGCAACTCAAAGGAGAATGTGTTGTACGAACACTTCAAAGGGCTAGTTTCTGCACCATTCCCTGGTTAAAAGTTGTCCAGCAGCCATGCACAGAGACAAACACAAAGAAGTTTACACAAAGCCTGTTTACACAGGCCGTCGATGGCTGTCACCACAGCCGCCATTCCAGCCGGGACAAATGCCACAGTGACACAGGGGTGCCCGCCTCGGTCGGCCACTGCCGGCCATAATTGCGTCGTCTTCGGCGGGAAATGGCAAATAGCTCCACTCGTCATTAGCGACAAAGAACAGACGCGCAAGGCCTGTGAACATAATTATGAAGACACACTGGGGGGGACTCTTCCACTCCAGATTGAAAGCATTTGGGTGTGGGCAGCGGTGCTGTGGGGGCATGTTCCTGTTTTAAGCGTTTACCTCACAACAGCGGCATTACTTACTCGTGCAGGCCACAGATGGCGGGTCAGAGGGCGCTCGATAGTAGCCATCCTCGCAGTCACAGCGCCAGGAGCCCTCGCGGTCATTGAAACTGTGCGCTGGACACCGGGAGCACTGAAGGTCCTGGGACGAAGACTTGTAGAAGCCACGGCCACACGCTAGAAGAGATTTAGAAGAGAAAAGAGACACGTAAATAATGACTTGAACAGGAGCATTTGGCTCACGCTTGTAATTCCCATTACAAATTAGGGCATGATGGGACATATGACTACTATCGTATGCTTGCGTTCACATCTCAAGCGCAGCTGCTATATCTGGTGCAACCGGGCCCCTAGGGGCTCATCCGCTGGCTCATCTGACAGAGTTCAAAGCAGATCAAAAATATTATAACGAAACTTTTTTCCCCTGGGAAAATAAACAACTGCTCACATTAGTAAAGCAGTCTAGCCGGTTGCTTACAACAGCTTCAAAGTTTAAAGGAACCGTTGGACAGGGGGTGAGCCAAGTAGGGACCTTGGACGAATCACTGTCCTTGAAGAAATGGAAGTGAATTATACTCTATACAGTAGGCCTTTTAACTTCACCCTAATAGGTGACCTTTCATGACTACTACCCAAGAATGGAAATCCAAGGACTGACCTACAATTCCACAGGCTGATCAGATTTGAAAAATAAGACAAAACATAATCCCAACATGAACAAACACCTCTCCTCCTCTACAGTGCTTGGCCCACTCCAATCAACAGGATTACGAGAGACAGGTGACCAACAAACAATTTATATTCAGTGTCAATAAATAAGCATATTTAAAACTGTTTACTTTAAATGATTGTGTTACATTACTTAAAAATGCCATTTGTTATTTTATTATTTTTTATTATATTATTTATCCTTTATTACCTGTTTTTTATTATCGTGGTTTATGGTTTTAGTATTGTTGCTTTTGTTGTTGTTGTCTTCTTTTGTGAGGGAACCGGGTAGGGTGGGGTATATGTAGGGTCGTTTGTCTATCAAAATTGAAAATCCTATAAATAAAGTTATATAAATAAAAAAAAATGCCATTTGTACAAATGTATGAAACAACAAATGCAATTAGTTATATGACTCAGCTAATGGTGTGTGTTCAATGTGTGTGTGTATAGGGCACGGGCTTGACAGTCAACAACCAATTCGGACAACAGCCAATTAAAAATTTGGGCCCATGTGTGACACCATCATACAATGAATATAGCCGATCCACAGGCTCACTGCCACAACACAACGCTCCATTACATGTTGTGAGCTTGTACATCTTCCTTTTTCGCTGCGCAACACCGGCATACGGGTATAAACCAAGCATATAAGTCTAGGCTATTTTTGAAAATGTCTATTACCTAAATAGGGACACCGGGTTTACTGTGGTTCAGTGATCAATTCAATTAGTCCAATCCGATAAAGACGGAAACAATCTCTATGTCCAAGCAACATCAGCATAACAAACAAAGGTTCTTAGGAACAGCTTTGTGAACCACATGCCATGCCTTTGCCATGGTCCAAATCACGTTTTAAGTATTAGAGCATAGGGAAATGTCTATTTGGGGTCTGGCATCACTCTCTCTCTCTTTTTCTTCTTTGGCCCTCAATACTTGAAGTCGGCTAATCTACAGTGACCCGTTGTTTGTGGAAATCTGAGCTAAGCCTGGTGGAAAAAAATTGCTATCCAGGCCATGCCATTTTGTTATACAATCTGCAAGGAATCTATATGGCTATGTCTGTGAATAGCTCTGCATGCAAACTATCAACTTATCCCCAAAAATGCATTTTTCATGAGCCGCTGTGGGAAATAGGCAATGATTTTCATCCTGTACACTGTTTCAAATCTGTTACATGAGTCTCTCCCTTTTCTTTCCTATAGGGATTCAAAATAGGACCGCACCTCTGTGATGGGTCTAGATTATTTTCTTTTTTATGGCTTAGAAGAAGCTAGGTTTCCTCATTTTAACACCTTCACAGCAGCATGAAGGGGTGGCTGGGGTATCCCCATTTCAGCTACATGAAAGCCTTGTCATTCTCCATTTACCTGCTTCGCGACGGCCTCGTGAAACCGGACCTTTGATTTCAGCCGGGGAGGAAAACGGCATGATTTTATCTTCATATAGGCCTATTACTTTACCTGTGAGGGATGGTAATTGAAAACAGGCCTTCAAGAGGTGTGCGCTGACCCCACTGAAACGTGGGTACGGCACACCATACAATCCTGAGTGTTCATCTAACTCCGATTGTATTGGAATTGGACCCGTGATGGTCCATTTTTACACTGCAGGGGTTTTTTTCTTTCTTTTTGTGCAGTGCAAGTCTGCAAGCTCTTGCTCAGCATGGTTTTCGCTGTTCTGTGCAATCCTTATCCGTGATAGAGTTCAACGAGCACTGCAGTAAACCCATCATATCTTGTGGCGATCTCTAGATATTGTTAGGCAAATATTCCCGTGCCGACTGCCTGTGTTGATAATGACACTGGGAAAGACCCTCCCCAGCAGGTTAAAAATTGGCCAGACGCTGTTTAAGAGGCCGCTCTCTCCCGCCATGCGAGTCCTGTTTAAACATTCCGATAAGGCAGCCAGTGTCTTGTTTGCCTTTGGGTTTCGAAGAGACTCGTCTGCTCTGCCGGGTGGCCGGTGTGTGGAAGGGGAATTTATGCCCAGCTGAGACCGGCGGGGCGGATCTCCCACCGCGACTGTCACTCACATGGACCAGAGAACCCATTGGCCTAGATTAAGACAGTGGTGGGACCCGCGAGGGGACGCGCTGGGTTTCCCAGAATAAATGGCCGTATGATTTCAACTGTTTCATTCACCAGATGCTAATGTTTTACATTACTATTAAAATATATTTTTCTTCTTCATTGTTTAGACAGATAAATAGGAACTTAAAGTATACAACAGAACTACAGCTGGACTGATCATTAAAATAAACATGCTCTGAAAATGCACGTGAAAATGCCAACACTTTTTTCAGGTGGGCCTGGAACCAGAGAAGGTTGAGAACCACCATGTTTACTGTTGGAACATTAGCATAGAAGTATGATGCGAGATGGCAGTGAACACAAAAACACACATTTGTGTCATCAGTAACCTTACACGTGTGATATAATTTAATATCGCGTCCTTGTGCTCCTGTGGCCACTCATGAAAATACTAAATTCCTAGATTCTATATGTGATATTCTGCCCAGAGATTTCACTCTGTGAGCAATGTATGAGAGACAGTTACACTAAATCATATCCAACAACACAATTCTTCACAGATACGCAGCCCCTGGGATAACATTTTATCAGATGTTGCTCTCTGACCTTATATGAATCTTTTTTCGGACAAGCACAGGCGCCCTTAGAACAGGGCGGGCGGGCATCGTTAAGGTCAACACAAAGAGAACTTAAAGAGTTTGCATGCAATACGTGGGTTTATTTTCCACGTTTTTCAGTGACAGCCCTGTGTTTATCAACGTGTCTGACTGGGTTTGGCATCCGGAAATGTTTACAGAAGCAGCAAGCCGGCAAATTAGGCTTTCGAAAATCAAACGGCTGCATGACATGGAGAGCAAAGTATTCATGCAGCCGCTGTCCTTTCTCCACACCGCTGATGGTGAGAGTGAGTGACATGCACAAACACTGCCGTCCCAGGCCCAGCATTCCTGCCCCAGCAGCACACGCACGCACGCACACATGCACACACGCACGCACACACGCACACACACACACACACACACACACATTTGGCAATTCCTCAAACAATATAACGGGGACTAGCCAACTAATAGTTGAAGATGGTGTGATAGTGAGTGACAGGTTCTTACTCTTGATTTCCCTACAGCAGCAGCACATCCCCTGTGAGTTAAAATACCTGTGAGCCAATTAAACATGGTCTGTTCTTTATGTCATGGCTATGTAATTGCTAGCCTAGCCTGGCATCCTTTCTCACACGGTAGCCTACTTAGCTGACAAAATGACTGACACACTAAGTGACATATGTTGACGCGCAAACACAGAAAGCAGTGTATGAAACCCCTTGATAATCCATCACTTGCCCTGACTTGACACAGAGGCCCTTGCAGGCCAACTTTGTAATTACATTTGTAGGGATAAACTGCACAACTGGCTGCCTGCTTGTTAAAAGAAAGCCCTGTTTTTGTTGCTCCTCTCCTACACTGGCGTATGGATAAAGGTGGACTAATGGCCTTGTGTTCTTGGCATGGGCACGGCTTAAAAAAAGCTAAGCAGCAGACATGACTGCCACCTCATTTACGACACTGAGAAATTAGCCAGCCCTTAGAGGAGCCCGGGTTGAGGTTAAGCAGAGGAGGGAGGAGAAAACGCGAGGCTTACATTCCAGCCGGCTCCTCAGCAAGGCTACCAGAACCAGCGTCTGTAATTTCCCCCTTTCCAGCGGTCAAGCACTTTTATTCAGAGGAAACTAGCTGCAGTCAGCGATTTTTATGCACAGAAGAGAACAGAGGAGACAGACAGAGCAAAGCAGAGGCCCCCAAAAAGAACCAGAATAGAAGTCAGTCAAACCATGCCCGGCGACTTAAAAAAATGTCTCAATCGCTGCACACACTGGGCTGAGGAGAGGGGATGAAACAAAGAAGGCGTTATCTAACGCAGACACACATACACACATGAATGAAAAGGGGGGGGAAAAGTGGATTTCTATATTTTTTTCCCCTAAGATATTGGTTTATTTCCCTTTTCCCTCTAAGCTGAGCTTCTTAACGTTCTTGAACTGTGTCCAGCTGCTCTCGCTGCTTGGCGGCTGCACGACACTCAGGATGAAGGACAGAGAGCGAGGGAGAAAAAAGGGGACTCACGGTGACCTCTTATGACAGCTTGACATATCCCTTCCTGTGGCCAAAGTACATGATAATTATTTCGCCAGTCTGGGTGTGACGCCATGGCACTTCAGCCTTTTTCCCCCTCTGTTAATCTTATACCCATTCTGCTGCTGACAGATCGCCTTTCAAAAACGCGCCCTAGAGTAGGTATTGCCATTACAGGCGAAGAGGAGGGGGGGAAAAAACGTGTTTTCAATGTATTTATATACGCACACAGTAAAATCCTCTGGGTCAAATCTTTACACTCTCCCGAGTGAAATTAACCACATACACCATAGCATTCTGGGCATGTTATAATAGGTGAATAACGTTCAGCGAAAATAGGCGAACATTTGCGAAAAATGGTCTACAAGCTCGCAAAATAGCAGATGCACAAGTTCACAAGGCGCCACGTTGTGAGCTTGTAGACTGACTATTTCACTGAGGAGATTTGACCCAGGTCAATGAAGTATAAGGCTTAAGTGGTTAACACTGTTTGTCTGTAAATAGATTGAAAACACATTTTAAAATATCTATTAAATAGAGGATAGTGGGATAGTTGAAATATTGAGCCCCACATGTCTCACAGTGCTGTGGTTAGGGTTGAAAGCGACCATCGGGGGGGCATTGACACAGTGTGGGAGTGCCGGAAAGAACTCTGTATCTGTCAGGCCCGCAAGAGCCAGAGTGAAGTGTTGAACTAGCGTGTCAGGCCTTTCTGTCTCCGTGGCCCTACCATGATGATGAGCCTTGTCAGGACTGGCAGTCTGCCCCCTCCTACCCTCCCCTTAGCCACTCTATGAGCCACCCTCCCTCCCTCCTGTGCGGGACCTGATTATGTGTTAAATCCGCCCGTGTGTCGGGATGGATGTGGAAAGAATGCGCGTCAGGGCCGAACGAGCGAGCCGAGCAGGAGCCAGGGGGCTGCGGAGACCCAGAGAGGGAGCAGCCTGGAGATAGCACCCCATTAGAGTGATAAAAGAGGCTGAGGGAGAGAGTAGAGGAGAGAGAGAGAGCGAGCGAAGCGGGAGCCGACAGGACCATCACGCGGGCGCCCCCGCTGCTGATGAATGCCAGGTGGAACGGGTCAAGCGAGATAAAGGAAAAGGTTTATTTTCTTTTTTTTTAAACGCCATTGCTTTTCCTTAAACAGTTGCCACCGCCACTGCCACGCCGATAGGGAAATTTCTTTGTATAAATATCGACTATAAAAATAGGCCCCAGTTAGGGTGGGAAACCTGTCATCTGTGGTTTGTTGTATGAGACTTTTTTCCCTCCCTGTGTATTTTCCTCTACCCATGTATTTGTCTTTTTGTACCTGTGTGCTTGACGCAATACTGTGATGTTGTTGCTTCAACTCTGGGAGAAATGTATCTTCACAATGTGACGTGTCGTGAGCCTGTAGATTGGCTATTTTTGCACATTTTTCAAAGAATAAAACAATAATCATTGCCATATAATATTTTAAAAACACGAATCTAGTCTCATATTAAGATATCTATAAATATCGATATATAGCCCAGCCCTATCAAATCTGTTTTGCAGGTATGCTATTCCATCCCATGTAAAGAACTGTCTGCATACTGTACCACAGGACAGCTGCAGGGATAGATGCATGAAGGGGCTGCCTGCCACTGCAAACCAATTCCCACTCAAACATGTTTAATCAGTCCTCTTGTGCTACATTTCAGTGTTAATGCCGCTGTAAACATTCTCCATCAGCAATTTCCCAAAATGCCCTGTGACTAGCTAGATGTTCAGACAACCGTGAAATGCTATTTAGGGGGGAAAAAACTCCTGTTTTGGGTTTCTAATGTTGCTTTTGGTTTTACATTTGGGGCATACAATTATGACCACGACCACGTGTCTGGAGACTAAAGTTTAATAGGCCCCATGAAGCTAATTTCGATGCATTAACATTGCCTAAAGGGTACATGTGTTGCTCTCATTAGATGTGACTTATGTTCCTGCCTCGGTAAATAGCTGGCCAGTGTGTAGACATCTATCAAGCTCTGTTTGCTGACATTTTATGCCTGCTGCCTGCAGCACCATCTCTTTCATGGACTACAGTCTGTGGGATTTTTACACCGCAACGAGGAAAATACCTGTTGTGAGTAAACCTCAGACCGATGCGAAGAACACTAGATCAAATAATAGTGGAATTTATGATTAGTACTTCAAAAGTGTAGGCTAATCTTATCTTGCGAGTGGTGTGTCCACTTTGCATGCAACTAACTTCCGGCATGATAATCAAAGCACTACTTGTTTGGCAGTTTAAGCTCATGCTTAATGGATAGTACAACTTTGCATCAATTCTGTATGCAAAGTGCCCTGTGGCTCTCTATCACAGAGATGCTACAGACACCACTGCTGCAAAACCACACGGTAAGGTTATGACATTTCTAAATTTGCTGCAAACTTTGTGTTGGCTTTCATTCGTTCAAATAATTGACCCTATTGTGATGTTCTGCCCGCGTCTTCTTACACCAGCAGCAACATAGGAAGCAGCAGGTGTTTTCTTTTCTTTGTTGCTGTCCAACCATATCCCACGGCACATTTCTAAATCTCCTTTTTCTCTCAAATAAAGAGAGACAGAAGCCGAACAGCTGGGTTTTTTGCCCCCAGACATGTTAATCTCCCACCTAAGAGAGACGAGGCGCCTACCCCAGCGCCTTGGAAACCGTGTCAGAACACACACGAGAAGAGGAAAGCACTGACGCCCTGCTGGAAAGCTCTTCGTGGGACTGAGATAAAGTTTCAATGTCAAACCCCCTCCAAACTAGCTAATTTCAAACACCTACATCCCCCTCAGGCATCAGAAAGTCAAGGAGTCGCAAAACACAACTGCAAATAGGAAGAGAAATGAGAGATGGGTGGGGTAGAAAAAAAGTCAAGATTAAACGAGCCTTAGAAACAACCAGCTTAAAATTGATTCAAGAATACGATATCATATTGTGCCGAAATTCTCTCCCTCCTCCACCCCACGCATAGTTGGAATGGCTCTGTCTGTCTGCAGCTACACTCCACACATACAGACAACGGAGCCATTCATTGGCGGTACCTGTGCTTAGCAGGAGATAAGTAGCTTTCCACCAGAAACAAAGAGAAGATTAGCATTCCCTTACACAGTGTTGGAGGGCACACAGCTCTGCCCTCTAAGCAAGGAAAACCCCAAGTTTGTGCCTGGTTGGATGTACTAGGCAAAATGATCAAAGCTACCTCACTGCTTAACTTATACTAAAAAATATGACTGCTAATGCTGTGGTTAGCTAGAGCTGCAAGCATTCAAGCCCTAAATTTAATCTAAAAGCAGGTCACTTTTAGGTCGTTATCAGACAGTTAACACATCATCAGTTATAAGTCAGCAATGAGACATGAATACCCAGGGGTTTGAAGTATGAGGTAAGAAGAAAATGGCCACTGCGTGAATATGGTGAACTGCTTGACAGTGTTGCTTCTGTTTGCTTCAGCAAGTGAGACTTTTCAGTTTTTGGTCCTCATGATCAAACATCTCCAAGTGATTAAAAAAAACTATAGAACTAATCTCAATGCATCTTGCGAAATTCATGGTGGGAATCAGAGGTAGAAAATAATGCAGCTTCACAAAAAAAAAAGGCGAAAGACAACAGCTTTGGCTGCGTTAGTCACTATCGACAGCAATAAAGACGAACCTGAACACGTGTTTCCTCTCTAGGCCATCTGGCTGATTTACTGCGGGGATTTGGAGGTGGAAATTGAAGGGCATTTTTAAGATTAAATCCATTACATTAGAGAATTTACAGCCTGCTCGCTCGTGCAGCTCGGCAGGAAGTGAATCCTGTGTCCAGTCCAGGCTGTGTTGTCAGGGTTTACTACTTGCCGCAGTCTGAAAACTCACTTATTCAGCCTCCACTTTACCCCCTAGTAGCACTCCTCTCTCCTGGGTCCCTTTGCCTGTGTTAACCGCTCCAAGTCCAACAAGTGACTTTTTGTGTGTAATCTGTGTATCTTAATTCCCATTCAAGTAAATTGCAAACTAAATTACTATGATGTCATGTACTTGATAGTGGGTACAGCAGATCCACTCAAGAATGGCACCGCTCACCACTACTATAATGGATATTGGTTACTTGTTCAGAAGTTTTACCTACATTGTAAATTGTCTTTAGTTATCCTAAGTGACCCTAAGTGACATGAAAATGCCCCTGCCTAATCGCCTTTCATTTGACTTGCATTGCTGGCAAATGAGAGAGAGGATGGGGGAGACCTTTTAGGCCAACCAGGCATTGGCAGCTCCCTATAATGGAGGGACTGGTCCATTCTACAAGCAAGTCAGAGCTCTGCTAAAAGACTTCTAAGGGAAGGCGTAAATAGTCTCCTTGCAGGGGATAAAAGCTGAGGGTCCAAAGGTCTGACCAATACTGCACCCCACCCCACCCGACCCCACCCCCCCCAGTCACAGCGAATCAGCGCTGGAAATGTCCCTGTCAGCAAGTAAGCATTATCTCTGAATTGTGCCAATGCCTAGAAAATACCCTCCTGACCCAGCCCCATAGACCCCCCCCCCCTCCCTGCTCCATTCACCCACTGGTCCCACTGCTGTGATAGAAAGGAATGGAACAATGTTAAATCAGCAGCGAGTCCTTTGCTGGGGCCTGGCCCCCGTGGCCTACCTCCCTCTGACTAACACATACTGGGGGCTGTTTGGCCCCCGATGCCTGTCGGTTGCTGCCCACACATCTGGGCTGCTACTCCAGCCGCACAGAGGACCAGTGATCTCATCTCATCCAACACGGCCCAATCCTCCCTGTCAGCAGCTCTACTGCAAAGAATGCTAAAGGTGCATTCATTCTTAGTACTCTTAGTACGTCGGACAAACGCAACCCCAAGTCACACAGCGCTAGCGACCCAACAGTGCCACACACCAGGTCACAGAGTGCTACTGCAGCTGTCCGTGCTGAAACGGACATACACGGGGACGGACATACACAGGGACAGAAACACACACATAGCTGGCAGTTGGAGCGGCTAGGCACCGCTCAAAAACTTGTGTTTCTTCTGCTTCTCATTATCAGAGACCCAAGAACGGTTCCTTCTTCTGAGAACGGAGAAGTGAAACATTTGGAATTGTAATCCGGCCAGCCGTAATAAACAGCAGACTATTCTGTTTTTTAATTCCGGATCCAATGTCTCCTTTTAAACACACACCACCACTTCCGAATGAGGAATAAATACATCCAGAAATAAAATGCTTCCCTGGATGAAAGCGCTAACTCGCCTCAGCTGCTGGCAAGGCAGGCTTTTCTGTGGGATCCAACTGCCATCAACATGTCAAATGAAATACGAATGTGAGCATTGTCCGAACTTTTCACCAGAAGGGTTTGTTTCCATAGCTGTTGGGCTTGTTAAATATTTGCCTCAAAGTTATACTCACAAAGGATTGCACTGGCTGGTGCAGATGTGTGTGTGTGTGTGTGTGTGTGTGTGTGTGTGTGTGTGTGTGTGTGTGTGTGTGTGTGTGCGTGCGTGCGTGCGTGCGTGCGTGCCTTCTTCATAAAACAGTATTTTAATTCACTGTTTCTGTATCAAATTGAATTTGCACAGCCTAATCTTGCAGATACCTATTAGGAAATCTAGTAGTTCTATTTGCTTGATGTTATTCAAACAACATGTATTAACGAAGTATAAAAAGTAAAATAAAATTAATAAAGGTCTATGAAACGGCAGTGGAGACACAATGGAATCCGAGCTGTCATTCTAAATTAGAGGCCCCTCTGCATTACATTGCATGAATAGGCAAAACACAAGTAAACAATCCATATTCTCACACAAACAAAGGCATATGGTAAGATATACTTTGCCCTCCCCCAACGCTCCCACAAAAAGAAGACCTTTGTGACTTGGTGTCATGCAGAATTATTTCAAAGGTGACAGCAGGGTGTATGATCGGGCTATGTGCAAGGTCAGTGAATATTAACTTCATTTACACATGGCTGCAGCCGTCCGCTGCCCTACAATGGAGCCATGCCTCTTGTGCTTAGTAACGTGAGCACCCAGCCTGACAGGACACTGTCAAAGACGGAAGATGGATGATCACAGCGGTTGACCCCTGATCACCAGAGGAGTCACCTCTCCGGCCCACCCCCCGTCACCCTCCCCACTCTCTCCCCACATGACAAAAGAACTCCTGCTCGTAGTTCAACGTTCCAATCATCTCCACTTGCACTAACAGGTTCAGACATCTTCGATCCCCCTGGTCGCCATAACCCCTTTCTTTTCTTTTCTCTTTTTTTTTGTGCAACTGAAGTCCTTTGCTCTCTTTAGCTATCCAAACCGTGGCACAGATGCCTTTTATTTTGTAAAAGCCTGTGCCGCCTCCTTGCCGGCCGGTGGAGAGGGGATGCGATCAGACAGGCAACCTCCATGTCAGGAAGACAATGGCGTTCAACGCGGTGTCCCCGTGGCATGTCAGGGTGAAAGTGATATTACGACTCGGGCCAGGGTCTCGGCACCTTGAGAAGCAGCAGGGGGGCCTTGTTGTCAGTGGAGCATCCCCTCTGGGAGGGTGCAGACCGATGCCTCTGTACTTCAATCTTCCCTCAAGAAGAAAATCAATAACTTATTACATAACCACTGTCATTCCCCCCTCCCACCTCCACTAACACCCAGAACAGGGACAGGTGGGACACGTCTTCACAGAATGAAAGCTTCCAAGTTTCTAAACCAGAGATGTGTTTGTGTGAAAGCCAAGAAGTGCAACAGTAGCTATACATTTCTTTATGCTATTTTTCAAAATTCGATTTATTTTCGTTTTATATTACCGATTCTTCAAACTTGTAAATAAAGTTACGCCAGTCCCTTGCATCAATCTACATACAATTTGTATGCCATTGGGTGGATGCTTTAATCTGCCGCACCTTGCAGTATCAGAATCTTCTTTTTGGTTTCTACCGATCTTCAAAACTCTCATCTAAAGTTTAGCTAGTCCCATGCATATACATAACATTAGTTATTATTATTATTATTATGATATGCCAATGGGGTGGATGCTTCAATCTGCTGCACCTTGCTCTACCAGAAGTGAATTCATGCTGTTTACCTTACAGCCGTCCCAGAAGCAATCAATTTTAGGGACTGGAGGAAACCGTCAACCATATTCAGAAGCAACATCCTGGAGTGTTAGAATGACACATCTGTTTCTGTGACTGCTACCTGCCAGGCTAAACAACAAGGAGGAAAAGCCCTGGGCTGCAGAAGAATGCCACTATTCACAGCAACCACAACACTGGCAGTGACAAACCTGGCTACAATCCGTCACCAGATTATTTCAATCTTGACTGATTGGAGATCCATTTGGAAACTCCTGCGGACGTTTGAGCGTGCCCACCATTTGCATAATTAAGACAACCATTTGGTGCATTAAACTCACGCGTTATCAATCAGGGGCTGCGTCAAGATGCACGACAGCCCCCCTGACACCCTGCTTCCTGTTGTCATTTAAAATGCTAAGTGATGTCTTTTTAAAGCCAGGACCCTGGAGCTGGCTGGAAGTGGGCCGGGGCTTTGCTTTGGGCTCCCCGGTAGCTTCCACACACCTTGGTTGTTGTGGTCAGACCCCAACTGCTCAAGCCCGTCCCTCTGGGGCTAGGCCATCAATCAGCCTTCCGACTAACTTCTGTCTACCTCCCTGACAGTTGAGATGGATGGTGCCGCCGTCTGCAGGATGCTGTATCCTCTCATTAATTCTCTTGTTAGCTTGCGCCGATAGCAGTAGGGCAAGGTGAGGGGCTTTTTTCTGCTTACCCCCACATAGGGCCTCGATCCCCTCACATTTGTAAGATAAAAAGGGGAAAGTTGATTAGGGTCAACAGTTAATCATTTCCCAGGCACTTTACTTAGTACCACAATGATGTGATGTGTCAGAATTGGACAACATACATTCCCGGGATTGAGCGAGACAAAGGTGGCAATGTCTCTCCACAAGGGCCCTCTCTTTGGAAACGACTCAGTGGCTCCATTGCAGTGAGGAGCCACCGCTAAACAAGACCAGCGAATGAATGGGTGCTATTTTAGCAACGCGCAGTTCTTCGCAAAATGAGCCCCCGCGCAGGCTGCGGGACACTTCAACAGGCCTTTTTCAACACCCATTACACTGAGGCCACTGAACAGGGTGGAGGGAAGAGAGAGGGAGGGGGGAGAGGGAGGGAGGGAGAGAGAGAGAGAGAGAGATAGAAGAGTGACATTTTACTGCCACAGTCCACCTCACAAAGAGTTAAAGAGAGACAGGGACGGGGAGGGGGTTGGAGTGAAAGACAAGTGGTCCCTCTTCGGTGACGGTGATGAATGAGTGGATCACAACACGTTTTGGAGGAGGCCTCCGCAGCTACAGAGGGGGCTCCTCAAATGACATGACTGACACCTCGACTCATTCTGCTCCACCTGCACCCCCCTACCCTCCCCCCCACCCCAACAACCGCCTGATATTTCCCTGACAACCATTTTGTATTTCGTAACATACAGCAGATATTGACAATAGCACATGCTTCTTTTGTTCGTATGTTTTTTAGATAAGGGGGCAACATAAAATGGCCGTACCGGGCCGTCGTCTGTACAGTGGCCTATATACATGTTTATAACCTATTCACAACTTTGGCCATATATTGTACCATTTTCTTGTCCATGAGTTTTAGATTTTGCATTTATTTAAAATTTCTCCAGTCATTTAAACATTACTGAATAATTGAGTCAATGTTGTTGCCTTTCTAAAACACATTAAATAAATAAATTAGTAAATAATAACTTTGACAAATTATAATCAGTAGCATGTTGGATTACCTATATCTCAAGCAAGTTTAAAGTTTATGCAAGTTGATTTTCATACCATGCCAAAATTAACAAAATCCAATCAAACAGCCGTATGCTGGAAATTAGTCGTAGTCAATAGTAATGTCAAGTATACCCGACCACCAGTATGGTCCTTAACTCAAAAAGATAACAAGGCCAAATCAGGGTCCAAAGAAGGATATGATAGTTACGTTAGGCTTGAACTCAGTCACTCAGTGTGATAGAAACACAGCTTTTTTTTATTTGTTCAAGGGGAAAGTCCTGAATGGGCAATTTAATGTCACTAGATCTGTTAATAGAGGAACTGCTGATGCTGCAGTGTGATTCTTCTCTATTTTATTTAGATTAACTACCCCTTAATACAAAGTCCACTCATGCCTCAGTGGAAATAAAACTCATAAAAGATGCACTGTCAACAATTTGATCCAAGTACACAGGTTACGTGCGTGCGTGCGTGCGTGCGTGCGTGCGTGGCTGTGTGCGTGCGTGCGTGCGTGCGTGCGTGTTTGCCACTAAGGACACCTTTTCAGGCACTATAATGAAAAGTACATTATACAGCCACCTATCTCAACAAACCTAAACATTAGCGGAGAGTAGAATGGCTTACTTTCAGGGAAGGGAGATTCAACAGTTTTCTTCTCTGAAAACTATGAACGCAATAGATAATAGGAAAAGTAGGAGGCACCTAAATTAACTTTGAATGTTTGAATGATAATATTGATATTATTGCTAAAATACAGCTAAAATAACTTTGAAGCTATTTCTAATGCCTGTTATGTTACATTGCTATCTTCCATGTATGCACTCCCAAATAACAAGAACAATAAAATGGCTCCCTATTGAATCAGCCATAGCCTCTTACCACATTAGACACATAGCATAACTTGAGACAGGCTAAATTGGATTGCCCGGTATATTTTGTGGAGCACCTCCCCCTCGCCGGGTCCCCAATGCTTGTCGGTGTGGCATTAAAGCTTGAATTTGTTCTTAGACACATTCCGTTCAATTACTACTGGTTGTTAGCCCCCATAAGCTTCTTAGGTGGTGGTTGCCCATTTTGCAAAAAAGAAAAAAAAGTATTTAGGCAGGGCACAAGATGAAGCACTTGGGGTCTGCTGCGACCTAAATTGTCCCCTCGTAATCCAAAGTGATTTTGATCTCTCAAGTCAGGTGGGCCCTGAAAATAATCCTTCGAGAAATTACGCCGACAGAAAACATTTCAATCGCTAATTGCTGTCGCACATAGCCCATGCAGTTCATGTTCACTACGGCCTACACAGAAACACGTATAGCCACCGCGGCTGTAATTGCCCTTCCTGTTAGGCTCCTTCATAAATATCCTGAGGCCTAAATGCCACAGTATGGCGGCTATTTGTTTTCCCTCTCTGTCAGGGTCATTTGGCCGGAGCTGAGAGATACTGAAAGATTGGCTGGACTTCCTCCAGACCTGTGTATTCTGCAAGTGATTGTCTTGGCTCACTGCCAGTAAGAGAGGGAGAAGTGTTCAGGCCGGGGAGCACAGAGCTAAACTGAAGACTAAGTTATTATTTAATCCCAGTGTCAACAGAGGCACAGCTATAAATTAAGAGCCTGGTAATCAAACAATTAGCATAGATCCCCAATTATTACACGCACAGGATTTCTGGTCTGAATACCTTATCCATCTTTGCTGCTTATTGAATCAGTTAGTTTAATCCTATTTACCAACAAAACTATTCAGCCAGGCCTAAATCGCCAGTTAGCTGCTTTGCATAATCAAATCACAAATGCACCAGGTAATGTTATGTTCAGTTTGTCTTGCCTTTTCCAGTGTAAAAATATTTCTATGTAACTTACTTGACTGACAGGAAACATTTCTACACGGAAATGCTAATATAGTAAATTGAATAACTAATAGAAGATGAAATTACACAATTTAGGCATGAAGGCAAATTAATACTGCAACCACTCACGTTCACACGCGTCGCCCTTTTGGTGGAATCCTGCTTTGCATATACATTTCCCAATCGGCACCAGCCATTCCCCCTCGGCACTGCAGTGCATCTTCGGGGCGTTATCGGCCTCCTCTTCGGCATCGCTCACACACACACCCTCTACCTCGACCAGCGACGAGAACTCTGATCCAGTCACGGTGTCCGGGAACGTGGCCAGGTTCTCGATGATAGACCAACATTTCTTGTAATAAACCTTGACAGAGACCAGGGCAATGCAGGCCCCTACATCCTGGAAGGCCAGGTAAAACCCTCTCCTGGAGAGAGGGCCAATGATGCGCACCTCCGTGTTCAGCTTCATCTTCCTCTCCCCAAGATCCCCCTGGGTGAAACTCTCGTCTGCCGCGATCGTGTCGATTTTTACATAGTGGCTCTCTCGTAAATTCCTGCCGACCTCTGAGTCGGTCTCCTGGTAGTACAAGTTGAATGTCTCCTTACAGGTGCCTACTACTCCGGGCAGGCTGTTACAATCCCTCAAAGTGAACTTGAGTTCCACAAAAATCCTCTGGGCATCGCCCTTCTCTATCCAGTTAGTCCGAAGCCAGTTATTCTGATTGGGCTCCATGACCTGGCAAACCTGGTATGTGCGAATGGGGGTATAGTTTTCGTCCAACCCGCTGATCTCTTCCCACTAGAGAAAACAAAGCAAGAATTGTGGTTAAGCGTCTCCAAGTTGACTTGGGAAAACCATCAGTGAACTGAAATCAAATGTAAAAATGTGAATTGGAATGAAGTCTTCAGAGCTAAATAGAAATAAAGATATCTATGGAGGTTAAACTAGAGGTAATTACAGTATATTGGAGGTTACAAAGTGAAGGTGTTTTACTATGACATTGAGAATAATCAATATATGCAATCAATATTGGATTTGAGTCATTGGTGAGAATTGGGGTGCAGCAAACAATATGAAGTGCAGTGTACAGCATATTACAATATAAACAAAGAATGACACGTAAAATATACAATATCATGCGACAAATAGATATAACCATAAAATGCCATTTACGCAATGATTAACCAGCTTGTATTATACAGTCATCAATTTTCAAGTTTCAACTTTGTGTTTATAATATATCAAACAAAAAGTTAACTATTCAAGTTCGCTTGGAAGTAATCCGGCCTTATAGTGCACCCAAACGATGCCAAACCTCCTTTTGTAGTGTTATTTGATATTTGCACAGCCTTTCACATACTTTGTGTCATTATATCACATTTTCTGAATTAATTCAGCCATACAGGTCAAGCTAACACAAGCACTAAAGAGTAGATAATCTATTTGTGTATATTTATACGTACACAAAGTATTATCAGTCATATCATAGGCATCAAGGCAGGGCAAATATATAGTACAATTCTTAGTTCATGTATTTATATATTTGGTTATACACAAATACATTTTGTACATTCTCAGAGTCACACAAGGAAAAATAGACCAATGAATGTTCCATTTGGTTACATTTCACACATACTCAAGAGTTAGATTCAGATAGCCTACTAACTTAATCCCATTGTGCAGTTTATTCACCCACGGCACAGGGACATGCACACAACTCACCCCATTGGGAGGGTAAGAGATCCACTCCAATTCTGTCTGTTGTGCCTTGGAATCCAATAGAATCACTAGTGACAGGAAATGAAGAGGCAAAGGTGGTTAAATCTCATGCAGACTTGTCAAATGGGTATTACTGCGTGTCTGCCAGGCCACACAGACTATAGCACACATACCCGTGACCCAATTTCCCATAGCAGCCACAGCAGAACATGCAAAAAAAGGCTAATGTGCTTTAACAGCTACGTTTCTGGTGGCAGAAGGGTACCTTCATGGGCATAAACAGATATAAAGCATGACGGCTACACAACACAGGCCGTTGGCACATACTCTAGTCTACAATACAAGGGATTAAAAAGCCATTCTGTATCTAGCCTATGGATTGAGCGAATTCATCATGGCCTACGGGTTCTCTTATGCATTAAATACTATATCACTGGCTGCTTATGAGGCGGCCTTTCTTGTGTAGCCTATGCCTATCTATGTCATCTCGGTCAATTTAGCCTAATGACAACTAATTTCAAAGTATTTTTAGGTTCAAGTTTGCCATAAAGGTCAAATAGTGCACCTGTTTAAAATCCTCTCTGTTGTCTATTAATACATACTTTGATCTTAATTAGGCTAAAGAAAACAGTTTTGAATGTTCTGCATGGTAATTATTGATGTAGCTTATTATTAACTTGCGATCATTTTGTTAAAGTGCGTTTGGTGAAACTGTACTAAAACCTCTTTTGTGTAGTGTTTGTGGAAGAAGAGTGCGCTTCTGTTCAGTCCAAAACGTGAACCGCAACGATGCTGTCTCGGACAGCGCGTCCAACACAATAAACACCGTATAGTGGAGGCTGGTGGTCTCTGTAGAATTTAACATATACCCACACTCAGCCTATCTATTTTAAACAACGGAGGTTTTTTCCACTTTATAGCGATTAAACCTGGCGACCGTCTAAGATCATATTCACATTTGGCCATAGTTTATGTTGGCTGTTATTTGAAATCATTGTGGAGGTTTACAATGGTGGGGGGAATCGTAGCCTACTATTTTATTATCGTAGGCTCCCTGTCGATTACAGTGTTCTTTTTAATTACACGTGTCGATTTCATTCCCATTTACATAACGGGGTTATTCGTATCCTGAAAGCATTTGCCGATTTCTGATATATTTTATAGCCTGGTAATTCAGGCAACTTGGTTGGTCACACCATGTTGTCAGTCACAGTAAAGTGTATTATAGCTACAGTATAGGCTACAATGCGCACGGAAATCTTATAGACAATTCGAAGTTGTTGTCGTTTATCTTTTCTTTTCTAGAAATATACAGCTACAGACGTACAAAGAAAGACTACGGCTCAGATTTATTTATCCATCGAAACAGTGGCTGGCGAGCGAGCGATCGATCCATTGATATTAGGCTAAAACTCAGCTGGACATGTTGATAAACATATCTCGACAGACCGGTTGGAAAAGACAGCAGGGGTTATTTTGTGCTGAAATAAAAACACAACTCTTATCCACGCGGCTGATCATCATTAGCCCATTATAGCATGTCATCGCCGTGCGTAAAACACTGAAAGCTCAAAGCTGCGCACGGGAACCGAGAAGACGGCAATGTGCCTGCATGACAGCTCCGTACGCAGAACGTAAGGCTGATTCTTGTCATAACTCATAACCATACATCTTTCAACTGTAGATTAATCATAAATCAAATTGGTATTATTTAACCGCGCTCGCAACAATGTATCAAAGTCCTCGCATCGTAGCCTATTTTAGACACTACGCAGGCGGACAGCCTCAGTTTTTTGGGGGGGATGACAGAGAAGCAAACTTTATAACTTACCTTCTTTGATATTCTGTGCTTTTCCAGTGTCTATATAATAGCAAAAATGAAGGCAAAGCGTAATCCACAAACACGGGGTCGACGTGGAAACCATGGTGCTGCACTTGAAATTCTTTTCGCTAGACCGTACTCGCTTTTGCACCGTTGCGTGTGCTTCCCATTGACGACACTAGACCAGCTCTATGTAGAAAATATCACCGCTCTGCTCTCAAATAGCGTCGGCGGCTGGTGGGCGGAGCACGGGGCACAAGTGATGTCACTCAATCCGACTGACAGGAGCTCTATCCACTCATGTCCCGTGGAAACAAGCATGGGACACGCCGAGCGCCAATGAATGGGCATCGGGGCCCCAATGGCTATGTGACACTGTAAATAATAAAGCTACAACGTTTTTAGAACATGGATTGCACTTTCTGATGTGAGATTATTTTAAAAAAAATGTAAGTGGTAAAATGATCAACTCTGGGATGTTTTTTTCTCCATCCTTAGTGACTCTCTCTCACTTCTCTCTCTTTTCTCTCTCTATCTCTCTCTCTCTCTCTGTCTCTCGCACGCACGCGCACACACGCACGCACACACACGCACACACACACACACACACACACACACACACACACACACACACACACACACACACACACACAATGTGTGTGTTAGTGATTCATAGATATTTTTTATTTAAAAGCTATGAGTGGATATAGCCACCCTCAGTAGGCCTACAAAGCAAATCAAAGTTTATCCTACAGTAGCCTATGCCCTATAGTGCCTTAATTGTAACTGCCTTTGAAGTGTTATGGTAGCCTACTGGATGGGAAGATATTTTAGTGGCTTGTTCCTTTTCAGAAGGTGACCTTAAGTTGGGGAAAGTCCCTCTGTGAACCAGGCTTATGGGAAGACAGAACTTTGTTCATTATTCTGTTGCTTGAGAGACTTTTACAGTATAAACTGATCTATTGGGGAGGAGGATGGCCTTTAGACATATAGCATGCTATGCACCTCGATATGATAAACAGAAAAACACAATTAAAGTCTAAACGTATACTTTCTAGTTGCTCAGATGACTTGGCACGTCACATACGAATTAAAGCAGAAAGCAGAACTCATTAGTCCTTCCACATATACAGTACAGCATTTTTTGCAGGTCACTAATTCATCTCCATTACGTTCCAAATAACCAAACAGCTGCAATTATAGCCACAAATGTTGATTAATAATCTGTGTATACATAAAAAATGGACCGAGGCAGACGAGGGCTCACTTCAAGGTTTATTTAACACTGTTTTTAATTATTATATTTGCCTTGTTTATTATATTATAAATTAAGGTTTTATCCTTTTCATCCTTGCTACATGATCAAGTTCTGCCTTACGTCGTATTTCTAAGTAGGCCTACTGGTGAATTAATGTGTCTTAATGTGTATACCTTAATCATACAACAACAGTAATAAGTGTGCCATTGTATCATACAAGCTGCCTTGCCTTTAATCAATACATGTAGTAGTACTACAGTATAGGCTATGAGAAACACGACTGCAGATTCAGGCTGTTTGCTTTAACTGTAAGGCGCTTTAACTGTAAGGCGCCTGATACAGTAGCCTGGTATGCAGTGTTGTTTTCGTCGACTAAAACTAAGACAAAAAATGTTCGTCGACTACCTTTTTTCACCGACGAAAACTAAATGGAAACTAAATAAAAACTAAGCTATGATGACTAAAACTGATACTAAATATGCTGACAATTTCGTCAACAAATAAAAA
This sequence comes from Electrona antarctica, assembly GCF_951216825.1. Taxonomy (NCBI): domain Eukaryota; kingdom Metazoa; phylum Chordata; class Actinopteri; order Myctophiformes; family Myctophidae; genus Electrona; species Electrona antarctica. The sequence continues at coordinate 29,182,466 of NC_136798.1, forward strand.
CTAGACTAAAATGTTAGGAAGGGACTAGTGGACAAGAGATCCAGTACAAGTCATTTTACAATTTTGGTTGCTTGCTGAAAATAGCCGATCTACAAGCTCACAACGCGTCGCGTTGTGAGCTTGTAGATCGGCTATTTTCAGCAAGTGTAAAAACAGTCATTTCGACGGCATCAAGGCCCGCCAAAATACATTTTAGTCGACTAAATTAACTGTAGATTTAGTCGACTAAAATCTTATGACATTTAGTCGACTAAAACTAGACTAACACTAAATCATTCCAGGTGACTAAAATGTGACTAAAACTATATGAAAACTATTCAAAAGACTATGACTAAAACTAAAATCAAATTTTGCTGCCAAAACAACACTGCTGGTATGCAAGTATTTATTTACTTGCTCTCAATTGTTGGCTTGTTCCTCTTGTGACAGGCACAAGCAGTACGGTTTTCTCACCCACAATCCATGTCACGCTCTTAGGGATGAGATGAGGAAAAAGCACAGGCTTGTGAGTTTATTTTATTTTATTTGTGTTGTCTAATTAGCTAAATGAGACCCATTATGCATCAAATCGTTTGAAATATTTCAGTAAATTAGAGCCGTCTGTTTATTTTTGCCCCCCTCTATCATCACGACCAATCTAAACATGTCCACACAGTTGCCATGGCATTCTCTAATTAAAGCCTTCATTTTGCCATCCCGCTGCGTTCATATGGGAGTGACACTCTCAGTTTAGAGGCACTGTATTGTGTTCAGCATGCTACTGACAGCGAGAGAACCTGTGACGTCCAGGCTCATCTTCTGCAAATGGGTTTGTTAACATAGAAATTATCATTTGCAGCCTGTCAAAAATGCTAAACCTCGGAGTAGCCTACATGTGTCTCTTGTGAAGACATGCACTCGCTGAGTAGAGAAGAGATAAAGTTAGCACGGTTTCAGTGGCCCCTGGCTGATGGGGCCCCTAGCTGCTGTCAAAAATGCCAGAGGGTTTAAGGTTTTACTGTTTAACCACTTTTCACCTGGTGTCTCCGTTTTGGGTGAACATCTTAATTTTTTTTTTGTTTTCAAAATGTTCCAAAAATAGCCGAGCTTGCTATTCATTGTATGAAAAAGCATAATAGGGCTTGCGTGGTTAATAAAGTACAGTGTTATGTCGTCAATGGAGCCCACGAGTCAGTCTGGGTGGCTCTTCTGTCTTCATAAACACATGTGAGCCAGTTCTGTGCAAGTGTAGCCTTTTGGAACTAATTTAGGTTGAATCTGCGGCCTGTCATAGTGGGCAGCTATGATGAGGGAGTGGCTGGAGGCAAGATGCAGCTGTCGCTGCAAGACACACTGTGGAGTGTTGAGGCAAACTGTTATGGCAAGCTGTGAACTGACACACACCTAATGGTTCCATTTAGTCGTTCATAGACCCCACACACACTCACACATACACACACACACCACAACGAGACACCATCAGGGAAATGTTTCAAAACTAAACAGTAACAAAAAACAACTGTGCGTGCCATTCAGTAAATGCGACATGAAAGCATCTATGGATGTTATGGTAGCTCGCCAGACATGTCTATGCATTCTGTATAACTTAGCAGGCACAAGTATACACGCAAATGCATTATGTGCATACACATGCATGCATTGCACACACACACACACACAATACAGACACAAGACTCACACGCATGAGCTGTGAGCACGTGCACCTTCAGTTACAATATACCACGCGCGCGCGCGCACACACACACACACACACACACACACACACACACACACACACACACACACACACACACACACACACACACACACAAGTCATACTTCTTTCTTAGCAGAATCTCTCAGATATTCAAGTAAGGTCTTCATTAACAGGCAGCAACAGGCACTTCTCACAGAGCTTCCTCCCTTAAGGCCTGAATTACACATGTCTTAACCAGACACGCAGCGCCTGCTGAGATGCAGGAAGCCATAGTTATGAATAGTTGTGTGTGTATGGCTCCGTCTTGTTCCCGTGCATGCAGCTCTGGCAGTGTCGCTAGAAGAAAGTGGGAAGCCCCTCATGCTGTCGTTTGCTAGCGAGGGGCTCTACAAGCCAATCCTGGCACCCAGGCAGGCAGGCAGGCAGGGCGGGGGCAGTCTGAAGTCTGCCGGTCAGGCCCTGGAGGAAAACCCTACCATGAGCTTTAATAGCGACCATGAGAAACAGCCCAGAGGCCCTGTCAAATGGCGGTTTGGTTGTGCAAGCAGGCAATTTGGTTGCTTTTTATAGATGGGTAATATGGAATGCCCCATCCCAAAGGAAATCTCAAGTGTTGAAAATTCAACTGGTATTGTTGTGGGGAGCCAGCTCAAACCCATTTGCACCTGACACCGATTTCTGTTGATATAATCACATTCCTATGTGTGTGATTCCTGTGCGTGCGTGCGTGCGTGCGTGCGTGCGTGCGTGCGTGCGTGCGTGCGTGCGTGCGTGCGTGCGTGCGTGCGTTCTTCGTTCATGTGTGCCTCTGGTGTAGATTTAAAATGCAAAGTGTCAAAGCAACAGTAATCATACTTGCCAATTTCCCCCTGTGTTTTGAACTGATATATGCCTCAGGTCACGATTATGAAAAAAAGTGAAATATGGTAGAAATGTGAAGAGCTTACTGATCCAATTAGTGAAATTCAAAGCGAGATATGTAAACCTGTTTTGATAAGACCGTTTCTGTCATCTGGTTTTAGGATTTGTACCACAGGTGTGTCTGAGCTAGATAGACCTTTATTGAACCCAGGAGGGAAATTCAGTTGTCATAGCAGTACCACAGTTACAGTAGAAACACTGGAAAGATAGGAAAAAAATCACACCTGTGTGAAGTGAGGGGTGCTCTAATCAATTATTGACCTTATACCAACCTTGAAATATACCTTTGTTACGTCACCAAGAATGGTGGTCCCTTATTGGCCAAGGGTTTCCATCGACATACCGACAGACATATACTGATATAGCTGATTTGCTCAGACACATATGATGTAAATTCTCCATTCATTGTCTTTGGCATTTAATGTTTGTGTTAAGACAGAATCTACACTCTAGCTGTTTATCACACCCAGTGGGAAGTGAGCAGTGCTTTTGATGAGTTACCGGTAATTTCATTGATATACGAACTAGAGGAATACTGACATAATAATTATGTAATCGAGACTGAAATAGACTAATAGACACCGTAACCACAATAACCGTGCTTCTACTGACTAATTGACATATAAACACAAACTCAAATGATTAAATAAAAAATACCCTATATACTGTATATACATCACCCCTGTGTGAAATGAGGGGCACTCTTATCATTATACATCATCATACATCATCTCATGAACAACTGAATTTATGTTATTGGCCGATTTGCTCGTCTACATTATGACCTTCATTGTCAATGGCATTTAATGTTTGTGTTGCCACAAATTTACGTCATATTTGACAGACATATGACCTGATCCAGCACTGGCAAAATATGAGACGTGAGGGGACAAAAGCTGTATATAGGAGGGGCTAGCGCTCCTCAAAAATATCCAGCAAGGGCGAAATAAGGTAGTAACACACAGGGATTAGGAATAGAGTCTGTGTTTGAGTTGATGGGCCTCCCATGATGTGACAATGTGAGAGTGAATACAGTGACATAGAGTATTAAACTGCTGCTAGTTGTCATAGCAATACCTAAAGAAAAGTTTTAGTTTGAATTTAATTACTCATGGAACAGTGATTGGAATAGTTCAACAGCACTAATAAAATAAAAATAACGTAACTACATGAACCCTAGTAAGTTAGTAACCCTATTCTGAGCTTGTCATAATAGGCAAGTAAGTAAGTAAGACATAGGATATGTAATTATTATAAACCGCTCCATGTTTGTGTTGGTTAACAACAACAACACATGTACTGATTAATGTATTCACAAGAAGATCTGTTTAATTAAAGTTTGAAAAAGTGAAAATCAATTACATCACTGGTACCTGTATTTGGTACTTTATTTGATGACTCATTTAAATCAATTCAAATTAATTAGGCTGTTTGTTCATTATAATTTATAAACTAATATGGGCTAGTAAATTGCACATAAAAACGGTTTCATGTGCTATTTATATAAACGTTCTATGTTTGCAGAGACCTTTTGGCCTTTTCTAATGACTGGGTCATTATTTCCTCCATCACTCGTCTCTTGGCTCTGCAAAGCCAGATCACCAAAATGACTGTTGACAAATGAAGATATGCAGACATCCATGTCTATGGAAACCATGTGGTCAGATCCGTGAGCAGCAATTGGATTGGTTTGCATGCTGTGATTGTGTGTAACTTTGTTTAAGTACGAATGATTGAAATGGCTTTTTCTTTAGCTTGCCCAAATCTTACACTTCGTGAATTCGGCAAGCAAACCTACAGCGGTGACCTCAATGAAACTCGAGCAGCTGGAGGCATTTAGCGACTTCGGTTTTCATGCAAATGCATCGAATCAGCTGAATGTCACAGACCACAGAAGAGCACGACATTCCCACAACACTTTCTGTGGAATAATTCATGCCTACAGAAAGTCTTAGGCTATATTATATGAATAGCCTGGCAGAGCGATACATCTCTTCAGCTTGGATGAAATGCAATCACCAAAACATTAGCAAGAACTTTGTTCAGCTGCTCATTTAGATCCATTTTATACGACGTAAATAGAGTTGAACTTGTTTGGTTTTGTCATTCTCAGTCTCAGGTACCGTGACAGCAGACTATTAGGTGTTTTGCCGAGGTCCAAATGTAGCAACAGTGTCACATTACCCCATAAATTAACATTGTAAGAGAGAAACCAAGTTGGGCGAGAGGGCAGGAATGGGGTTGGGTAAAGTGGGATAGGGGGTTCAGTTATCATTTCCAATGCATGAAAGAATGCAGAAAGTGGCCCCCATGAATCTGAAGGATGCCCGGCAAGAAAGGAGTTTAATTTCACTGTTTCTCCAGCTGCCTGTGCAGAAATGCTGACAGCATCCAGTTTGGCAATGTTTGGACCGCGCGTCTCTCTTTCTCTCCCCGGGCAGTCGGTCCAATAGCTGTCCTCAGACCAGACGGTGCTCGCTGCCGAGCTGTCTGTCTGTCTGTGACCCCTGAAAAATAGATGTCCTCTTTTACTCTGGCTCTTAAAGAAAATCAGCTGCCAGCTCAGTGCCTTGACCATGGCCAGCATTCTCCCCAGAATAGCTTTCAGATGTTTTATAATATATATTTATTTTTTTACTGTTGTTGTTTTGGCTCTCCAGTTGTCCAGAGTGTTGTTTTTTAGATAAAAATGCAAATGCAAAATGCTATTTTCAATTACATTCATATGGAGGACCCAGAATTGAGCTACATCATAAGAAGAGGCTTAAACAAAAAGTAGAGGGAATGTTGCAGAATGTTTCTGCAACAAAACTAAACCTATACAAATAAGTCCCTGCACCATGTTCTGTTGACTCACAGCCTTTGGGAAAAACATCACAGAGACAAAACAAAAGTCAGAATAGCAGCAAGACAGTGGTTTCTGTGAACTTTGAACTCAACAGTCATTTGCACAGTACAGGGACTGAACAGTAAACACGCCATTGGGTGTCCCTCCAGTACTCTGACTCCATGTGTGTCATTGACACAGACAGACTAAGCCCTATATGTTGTGTTGCAAATTGCAATGCATTGTGAGCATTTTTATCTGCTTAGGGTTTAAGACAAAGTGGTTAAAATCTGACCATGAGTTACATACAGTACAGTAAAACCCAGTGTAGGAAAAATAACTTACCGGTAAATGTGAATAAAAGCAACATAATGAGTGTGTTTTTTAAAACACTATATTCCAGAATATTACACATAATGTCATATTTTCCCACATTCTGAAAGCCTCTCAGTAATACCGATCTCCATTACTAATACATCAAGCCTTTACCACTGTCAATGCACCATCATCTAATATATCTAGGTAAATGTATTCTATCCTCTGTAGAACACAAATGCCTACAGCTTTTTGATAATGAAGGAGCAGACGCGTACCGGTGAATTGCTATCATTATTCATAGTATTCTCATGACATGTTTTGCCTTGCAATATGGCACAACGCCACAAGCCCATTGGTCATGGTTGTCATTTAACGATAATCACCCGCTATTGGATGATTACTATCACCTGTTGTTTGTGCCCGAGATGCTAGCGATCGAATACTATGAATACAATTGTAAAACTAGATATTCCACATTGTGTTTTTTATGCCTCCGCCAACCAACCCGTTGCCAATTTGCCTCGGGGTCTGTCCAGACTCGCATAATAGTGAACGGAGATTTGTGAGGTCACAGTGACCTTGACCTTTGACCACCACGAGTCCAAAGGGATATTTGTGCCAAATGTCATGAAATTCCCTCAAGGTATTTCTGAGATATTGCCTTTAAAGAGATTGGGATGGAATGTAGGGATAGATAGGACGGACGGACGGACGGACGGACGGATAGACGGACGGATGGATGGACAGATGTTAAGGTTAGTATACCGTGACGAAAGTTTTGGGGAAAAAAAGCATATACCTCACCATTTCATCCATTGACCACACATGACTGTATAGCCGATGCATGCGCCATGTGGCACAGGGAATAATTATGGTATACCGTCTGACTACAGCACTGGTTGGGCGTGGCCAAGTGTTTCTGTCAGAAAGCCTTGAGGTGGGACATCTCCCGGGAAGTAAGGGTTGAACCACTGGACATCTGACATCACTGGGACTTCAACGCTATTACAGAGATACACAAGACTGAGTTAGTTATGCCTGCTATTAAAACATAATAACGTAAAACATATATTATGTATATAGAATAGAGAGAGAGAAAGAGAGAGAGAGAGAGAGGTAATTGTGAAAATCTGGATATTCTTGGATAAGTGCTTTGAAACCGAGGAGTCTTATGAACTAGCAAAAATGTTCATAAGATATGAATTTGGCCCAACTTTTGTCCATAAATCAATAGCAATTCAAGAACAAAAGTCTGCTCCAATAATGAAGGATGAATGCACGCAGGGGGAACTTCTATAATTGCTACCACAGTACCACTGTAACATCCATCGTGAATCTATTCCTTTAACCCCGGCCCTTCCCCCCGCATATAACCACTCGTTCCAACCACGTCAATATGTTTTCTGGCCATTCTGCTTTGACTCACAGCACAGTGATGGCTGGCAGAGAGGACAGGATTGAGAGACAGGATGACATGCGGCAGAGATCGTGAGAAGGATGCAAGCCTACAACATCCTTGAGGGTTTGTGCGTATACACACGCTATAACCAAGCACAAAGCCACCAACACAACCCAGAGCTGAATGCAACAGAAAACAGAGTTGAATGTACATCCTCATAAAATAAGATTTATTCCAGTTACTTCAGTAGTCAAATACAAGCATGCAATTATAAATGCACACGTTACAACAAAAATACTTGGCCAAAACATCTCCCAAAATATGCACTCTCAAACTAAAAATCTCATTACGGGCCCAAACCTGTATAGCCTATATAAATAAATGAGACATCACTGGCAAGCTGCAAAGTTTTCTCCTGCCATTAAAACCACCCGATGATGTGCACTTTTGACTCGAGATTCCGCGCTCGTTTTCCCTTTAGGGAAACAAAAGAGATTATGTGTGCTTTAAAGAAATCAGCCGGCATCCAGCCCTTGCTCCTCTGTTTCTTTTGATCTTCTGATTGGGTTAATTCGTGGCTGGGGTGAGAGACCCTGGCAGAAATGTTGAGTCGAACAGGTCTTTGAAGTTGGCGAACGGACAGCACTCGTATCTCAGCTCTGGCTTTCGCTCGCTGATGAGTTCGGCACACAATCCTTTGTCCCTGTCTGGATCTCTACCACCTCTTCATCTGTTATGTGCCATTCTCTGTCTAGCAATGTAGCTGACATTCGCATCCAGAGCCACTTAACGGTGAGTGTGAGCAGGTAGGGATTCAGTGTCTTGCTCAAGGACGTTTTGTCTGGACAGACGGAAGTCGACAAAGGCGTACATTGCTCAGATTGAACCGGTGACCTATCAGTTACAGGATGGGCTTTCTGGCCATAGAGCGAGCTGCACAATGTATCCGTTTCAAACTCCTACATACCCAGACATATTTCAATCAATCAAAAAGACAAAATGCTTTGGAAATTCTAATATGAATGTGGCTGGGTCTTTGCTGAGATTTTACATGAATGTGGTCATTTGCACGGTACAGATGTTTTATACAACATTTATACCATAATATGGGTTGCATGCATACAGTACATCCATTGCATATATGCATCTGTCATATATTTCCCTATAAATTCTTTCTTTCTGTATAGATCCCTCACTATCTGTTTTTATCATCTGCATTTCTACTTTAGCCCATACAGCACACTCAGTTGTGGTATAGTGACACATTGCAAATCAAGACTGCACACACAAACATATGCCCACTACGTACAAGTACATACACGTATACATTGTAAATAGATGCGCGTGCACACATATGGATAATATTCAGAAGTAGGAACCGTGCTCACAGCACCTTCAAGGCCCTCAAAGTGACTAATGCACATTCTTTGCTATTTTAAATATATATGGTTGCTATTTACTATTGTTGTTTTATTATTTATTTTATTGCTGCTACAATGTTGAGGAACAAAACCAAACAATTGTACACGCATATAAATATACAATGATAAAGATCATGTATCTTGAACACTTCCATCCTACTACTATTGATACTATTTACAGTAAATCGGTCGATTAGATCTTCGCATTCATTGATGAAGACAATTTATATGTGATGGATAAACATGAAGGGTTTGTGTCTGAATAAAAGTACATTTGTGTGTCTTATAAGCTCCAAGTAAATATTTTCCAGATGCAAGCTAACTCATGCAAGCCTGGTCCCAAGGCAAGTTCATAGATATGTTAATACAATAATGTACCTCTTTTCGTATATGATACACAAATCAAATTCGGACCATGTGGACTCCAACCAGCAGTGTTTGTAAATTAAACTAACATTTAGCCTAACCCAAACCCTTATCCGACCTAACCTTATCCAAAGTAACTGTGTCTAATCTTAAAATAGAATTGAAATGAACTAAATGATCTTTCTTAATGATACTACTATGAATTGACAGAACGTTATCCAACAACATTATCCAACAACGTTTGGGCGACTATGCGTTTCGTATAGGATGATATGACGTTTTTGATCAACCCTGTAGTTTTCTCTGTCCTGAGGATTTTCATAACCCTTCCCTGTCTGTGTACATCACAGAACAACAAACACCAAACACAGGCTTGACTCGGTGCTTCTGAAATGCACGCAGAACCCAAAGTCACCACAAGTTAAGAAAGTGGCATATATTCACATGCTAATTTCTGACACCCCAGGAGGGCATGCAACAGTGACCTCTCTCTGAGTCAAAGTATGCTGCTAGCATATTAATGTGCATGAACACGCCCGGGGGGGGGGGGGGGGGATCATAATCCTACAGCAATACCCCCTACATAACAAAATAGTATAATGTTACCGTACCACATCAAACTGAGTTTCACTTGAGAGTTCTCTAAATTTGAATGGTTAAGATAATAACTCCAAGCTGTAATTGGGGAACAGCTCGAAGGTAGATTTTACATGTCTGTCAAACTAGACTTTATGAAGAACAGTCACTGTTCCCCTGCAGTGAGCAGTCTGTAAAAACAGGAAAGAATGTGTCCACGTGACGCCGTAGCTCGAACAAAGCTTTTATTGCTCATAACTGAACGTTTTAGGCCCGGATGCATGATGTGCTATAGCTATACTGCCATGCTAAAAGGACTGCTCCTCTTGCAGGGTTTGCAACTGGGTCATTATTACACTTCCCCCTTGCCAGACAAAAAGAGCATGTTTTAATATTTCCCCGGACAAGATCCATAGGGATCCACACCTCTGCAGTGGTCAGACTCAGCCATTACAGGGCACTGTGTTAGCAAATATCCATTAAAGGGCAACTTTTAAGGCCATAACCTTTCATGTTCTATACATGCATTCTGCCATGACAATAAAGCAATAAAGGCTATAGCAATAGGGTTGGTTGGTTAATTGGACTTGAGACACCACTAACACAATATGATCCGCCTGAAATGAAATCTTCCACTTTTGTGTAGGAACACTACATTTACCATTGAAGCCTTAAACTTAAAGGAACAAAATAACAGTTCCAAAATGTAGACAATGGTGGTATGGCTCCCCTAGCACTGTCAAAATACGATCAACCTATACTGTACCTGTAGGTCAAATGAAGGTGAATTCATATACATCAAAACTATATATAGTAGATGTTAATTACGATGAAACATTTAGAATATCATACATTGCATGGGAAGCAAGGGTCACAAGTCACAACTGTACCATCAAATCAACCATTTAGAACTATTTTTTTAGATGTATTTTTAGTTTTCTCTCATCACAATCCTAATTCACTGCTATCTCTGTTAGCAAGCATTGTGTATTTTTATTACCAAACCATATTTTCTCTTGTTTTTTCTGTAGTACGCATGCACTACCCAGGGAAAAGTATACAATGCAGGTTTTTTTCCAAGCAATAAAAGTAATCAAGGAGTGACAGTATGATTTGTGACTAAGAGGATAAAGCCAACTAAAGCTCAAGTCATTTACTGAGACTCAGATGCTCATCGGGGGTTATGACCCCAAAATGTGCTTTATAAAATACAACAAAGTGCTTTGGGCTTAAGCCAGGACTGACAAGACATGGCAAGATACATGAATGTACAATCATTGGAAAGCCATACCTCACACAATGCTATCAGAAAATTAAATCTCAAAAACAATTGTGTTTTCATCTCCTTAATGTCTGATTCAACATGTGAAATTGAAGCTGCCACTTGGACACACAAAGAGCAGAAAATCATATCCACACAGAGGATTTATAAAACTTGCAGCGTTAAGCCTGATTTATACTGTACTTCGTCTATACGATGGTTTATACTGTACTTTGGCTATATGATGGTATCGCATGCTGAAAAATAGACCATCATGTAAGGGAACTTGCAGATTGGCTATTTTCCTATAAGCATTATGAAGACAAGATTAGTTGTTCTTCACTCATCCTGAGGGCTTTGCTTAATAATAATAATAATAATAATAATAATAACTAGAAAGGTGCAATTCTGGGAAATTACAAGTGTGGTTGCCCCGAACATTTGCATGTGTTTACTTTCCGACTTTCTTTATGGGTTAAAGCTTAAGTTATATTTGCCGTTAAATTGAAATCCTGTTCCCCTGACATAATGGATAAGGCATCTGAAAACATAATAAGTCACTTTAACAGCTCATCAACTTTACAGTGGCTGCTGGCATGCACTCTGCTCAACATCGCTGCGGTTTGTGAGATAATATAGTCCCTGTCAAATGTGCTGAAATGTGAGTGACGTCCCACGGCAGCTACGGTGTCAGGCCTTAAACCCACTCCTCAGCATCTCTATTCTGCACAGCTTATGAAGATGCTGAGGAGAGAGACAAAGAAGGCAGTGTTTTGAAGATGCTCTCTCCCCCTCAATGATTATTCTTCTCAAAGTAATTGTTTTCCACAGCCTCCGGCGAGTCATCAGAGTTGCAACACCGCTACACAATATTCACGATGATCCTAATTTAGTTGCACTTGCAGAGTCCCAGAACAAGCACAAGCACTTTGCACGCTCTGACAGAGTAGGTATTTTCAAATGTGTTGATTAACTTTCGCCTTACTTGTTAGGGCTTGATGACGTCTGTCATGATGATATATAATAATTTTCACTTTGCATCTGATGACTGATGGGCTGATGGCAAGGATGACACAGTTGAACAAGCTTCAATCCCAGTCCTGCACAGGCATGCCTATCAAAGCATTTGTCGGTCCCTCCATCTAACCGTGGCACTGCACTGCATGGGAACCTGTCAAAAAGCTCACGACTGTTCACTCTCTTTTAGTGGTTAAACAGAACGTTTATAAATCTACCAGCCAATTTCTACAATTTCTCTTTTATTTATATATTTTTTTGAAATTCACTGCAACATTTATGACAGTGAACGACGTATTGCTGTAGGTTGTGAACGTATAAAACCAAATGTGCCAGTGAATTGTAACTCCCTCCTGTCAGGTGAAAAGAAGCGGATTGGACTCATAGAAGGAAGCATGAGGCCAGTCCGTTCCGTTGCTCTCCCCAGGTTGGCAGAGGGAGTGTAGCACCCAGGATTACATAGACAATTGACACTGGGTGGGAAAAAAGTGCAAAAGTCCAAACTGTGTTGACATTGAAGTACCAATTGATTTGAATTTAGAATCACCCATATCGTTCATTGTTTCTATTATGAAACATATAGTCCCTTTGAAACTTTTTCTCCTTTTCTGTTTAAAAGTATCCAGTTTCACAAGTTTATTCAGTACGAAATTTGCCCTTAAAGAAAAGCGTCTGTTGTTACCCTTCCTATTTTTCTTGCATAGAGTGTTGTTATCTTTTCTCATCTTTCAGATGCTGATACCTATCTCTTTCAGCATTCTTTCCTTTCATGGCCTGCCACGGAGCCTCAACCCTGAAAGTGCAAGCTGTCAAAAGGGTGCGTCCAGTCTTTTTGTCTCTCTCACCCACAGAAATCACACTCTTCACTGACTCCCCTGCATTGCACTTCACTCCTGTTCATTTTTTTTATGAATCCAACCCTAACCCTGTGCCAACAGCAGTCACAAGCAATCATGTCATGTTCCTATGCCTTCCAAATATAAGCAGTGTAGACATTCTATCTGATTTCTACACGCCTATCTTTATATCTTTAGTTCTTTCAAACACCAGGACTGCAGCACTGCCCCAGGAAATGGAGCCACTTTCTTATTCCCTCCATAGATTTAATTGCAGGTCATGTTTAACTTGTGCATACCATGTACTGAGTAAAGAATCTACACACACTTTACTGACCTAGTATTACAGTTTAAATATGCACTAATTTAAAGTCACATGAGGAGGTACACAGTGTGATATTGTTGAAATTCCAAAGGGAGAGGACTCCCTCCAAACTTTAGACAAATACTTCACTGGTAGAGTATAGCCTGAATATGTATTCCAGGAAGTCACTAGAGTAAAAATAACAATGACAAAGTATTTAGAAGTATAGTTAGCCATACGATCTGATTTATTGTTAAATATAAATCAGAAATACAAGCATTTGTAAAATAAAAAAATATACATAAGTAACAATAACTAACAATATCATTTAAAGATTGAAAAAAGAAAAGCATGCTTCATTAAACGACTGACCAGAACAATATATTCAGAACATTAATAAATGTAATTTATTGCTACCCACCTCCCAATAGGGAATTGTCCTGTTATAGCAGGCTGATTTGGAGAAAAACGAGTGGCACGCGCGCGCACACACACACACACACACACACACACACACACACACACACACACACACACACACACACACACACACACACACACACACACACACACACACACACACACACACACACACACACACACACACACACACACACACACACACACACACACACACACACACGGTTTGTGATTGCTTGTTTGATAATGACAAATCAGTAGCATCTACCAAAGATGTCTGTGAAGCCAGAAGCAGGAAGTTAATTGTTTGCTTGATGTTTGGCCTCACTCTTTTATCCACATTAAATTCTCCCATAAGCACCCCATCATTTCATACTCCAACCACATTTACCCTGGCCTCCCTATTTGGGCATGTAATCATGAATAATGGATAGTATAATGATTGGTATTTTATTTCAAAGTATGCAGGGCTTATTGGTATAATAGGGTTACCCCAACATGTCCAATATGAAAAATATGACCTGGCTTAGCCCTCACAATGGCATCAGTACCATATTCAAGGATCAAGATTGTTTTCACATACCCCTGTACTGTACAATAGAGGCAACCATGTCTACCAGAACTTTATTCAATATTTCACATTTCATTCTTTGTACCACTGGCCTTATTCCAGTGTTCTAAGCCTGCATGGGTATTAAACTTGTAGTGAGTGCACATACGTTTGTAAATGTTCACTGAACATCATTCTAGTTGGAGGAAAAACAACCAGAAAATAGTATTTGTTTTGCAATAGTTTTCCATTGGGCAACGCATGGGTTAATACACAGATCAGTTGCCATAATAAGGCACAATGTCCTTTGTCTGGTAGAAGCATAAGTCTTGTTAGTGCTTTCATGATAAACAATACAGCAAACACCACAATGTTCATTGTTGCAATAAATGCTGCCATTGGCAAAATCCTATCCACTATTTAGCAGTGATACCATTCTCTATACCGATGTCTAGCTTACATGTTCATGAACTATTATTGTCTACTGGGTCTTTTCACTAACCATGAGCTGCATAAGCACCGGTACACACGCAGCACCAAGATAATTAGAAGGCACTGCCGATAATTGTATTTCACCTATTTATTTATTTTATTGGTGTCAGCTGGCACAAATCATAATTTTGCTCACGTTAGGCTGATTTCACAGATGCGTTCTGGAATTAATAAGCAGTTTATGTTTTGTGCAAATCCACATAATTCATTCAGGAGTCCCTGTGCTCTTTTATCTTCCGCACAATTGACTTGATTAGAGTCACTCCCCTACTTTGGAAAGAGATCACATGAGCCTGAAAGATCTCAACCGCTGTTGAACGCCGCTCTTTTGCAAGGGATAGAAGGCCCTTAGTGGGCTACGGAGTCTGGACTGGAGGGCTGGGAGGAGGAGGGGAGGGGGGATGGAGGGCAGGGAATAAAGCGTTGTGTAGCCTACTCTCTCAGACTAGCCATCCAAGCACTTCCCTCAGCACTTCCTTTTTTGTTTTGGGCACCACAAGCCAGTCGATGACAGGTCGGGCTGCCTGGAGGGTGAGGTGCTACAATCGACTGTCTGTTTAGGGAACATTTGGTAGGCTAGGGGTGGGGGTGAAAATGGAGCAGACTCACACCAGCAGGTAGAAATGGATGGAGTAATGGCCCAGTTTGCTTAGCACACCCCCCCTCTTTCTTTCTTTTTTTTGCCCTCTTTTTGCATTAGGCTCAGGCAAACAGACTAGCCATGTAGAAGGAGGGAGAGACCACCTTGTGATAGACAGGTCACAGTCTTGGCATGGGTTAACTGTTACTAGTCTTTCGAGACAGACTGTTGACTGTTGTTTTTCCTTTTCCCCTTTATGTACGGCGTGCGTGCGTGCGTGCGTGCGTGCGTGCGTGCGTGCGTGGTCAGACAGTCATTAGTCCGACATAGACAGCCGATCTCAAACCCTAACCTAAACATAACCGCAAGCACGGGAGCAGCGCGGTTGGAGCAGTAGTCCGACCATTGTTTCCACATGTCGGACTGTTGGTGTGTCTAATCTTAGTGCACATCCCAGCAAAAGTAACAGTTGTCTTCACAATTAAAAGTGGGTAAAAGTGATGTTGCATGAGTACAGTAAATGTAACTGATTAAATATAACTCAGATTCATTAAACCCACCTCTGCATAAAGGGTAGTCTAAATTAAAGGACAATCACATGCACTAGCTGTTTCCCAAACAGTTGGTCGGGACCCATGTTTGGGCCGCGGACAGATTTTTATGGGTCCCTTTACTTTATGTGTCATACATTTTGGTTTTAATTATTATTATTTCAAAAACCTAAAAATCTAATCTTATCTAATGTTTTCATTAATTAAAAATATAATTCAATGATTTCTTTTCAGTATAATTTCATGAAGAAATAAAAGACAAATCTAAGAATTTAAGAAATTCCATAACTTAGAAAACAAATGTTTAAGAAGTAGTGAAAATAGCTGATCTATAAACTCACAACGTGCTGCTATTTTCACTATAGTTTGGGTCCTGGGGAGATTTTGGGAACCACTGCTCTATAGTGGTACCAGAGGGCTCTGTACAGAATGGGTGGAGGATGGTTACCTGTGGTTATGAGGGGCTCACCCTGCCAGAGAGAGGAGAAGTAACAAGGGAAGGATTGTGTGATGCCATTTCCTGATCCTCTCTGACCCTCCCACGCTCCCTCTATACATTCCCTTTTATACTGCAATCCGACACCGTTCGTCCACAACTCCACACAGTCAAATCCTCAGTGTTCATTTGACTCCAACGGGTTATATTAAAGCATATAACATGCATTTTAAAACTGCTTTTAATATTTAATATCATATTGTCTATGTCCCTCAAAATTATTTCTAATGGTTTGAGCCTTAATCACAACTCTGATATGCAGTCCTTGTCATTTCTTTCTGGACTTTGAAAGCAGTTTTAGCTGCAGTACCACAATGTCCTGAGGTGGTGGGGGTGCTGATATGCAGATTATTTAATATTATAATACTGATAATACTGATGCTAGATAAACCCAGGCTTGTTTCCATTCCATGCCAGCTTGGAAAATCAACAATGGTGGACATTGTAAACAAAGTGGAAATGCAAATTTGGAACTGCAGACTGTAGAAGAGGAGGAATTATACAAAGTAGGGTGACATTGATGACATCACGATGAGGACAAAATCAGTTGAGCTGTTCCTGAGAGCAATTTCCATTAAACCACCTATATTATATGAAAGCCTGATTGTTCAAAATTGGTTATTTGTGGGGATAGAAAACACACATGGGAGCCCCAAGTTGAATTTTATGTTATAGGTCCTTTAACCACAAATTAATCTCGAATGGACAAATTAACACTGAGGATTTTATAAAGCGTACCAGACAGAAATGTGGTTTTAAGCTCTAGCTGCATGGCAGCAAATCCCTTAGGATGGCAATGCCACCGGTCGTTCGGTCCAACACTTGGTTCCCCTCAAAAATACTATCTGGCGATAAGATAACAAATAATACTTCTGGCGATAACATGTCATTGTTTCCGACCTCCCCTTAGTCCGACCCCTTACTAACACTATGCCAAACCCTAACCCTAATCCTAAACTCAGTCTTAGGTCTGAAAAAAAACCCATGGTGAATCACATCTTGATGACATCATCAAGATGTGATTCATAGTGAGACATAGTAAAATGTTGAAAATTAGTGGTATTCCCCTTTAACCGGTCACATAAGTCCCCTAACCTCATATCAGTTTTAGCCGGTCACGTAAGTCATCTTAACCGGCCACATAAGTCGTCCTAACCGGCCACGTAAGTCGTCCTAACCGGCCACGTGAGTCCCCTAACCTCATATCAGTCTTAACCGGCCACGGTAGGACGGACTAACAGGATGGGCAGTCCCCCTTCTGGCTGGATTGACATGGAGTTGTGCTGGGCACCTCCGTGCACCCTGGAGAATCAACCCTCCTGATTTTGGCCTTTCCTCTAGTGTCACCCTTAAGGGGTGATGATCACACACCGAGACGTGTCGTTACAGGCGCAGATGCCTCGGCAAACCAAGATCATTGGGCAAAGCTGCATGGGAAATTTTGATTGTGGCAAACATTGAGTCATGAGTCTAATAAATATGAAACTTTTGTCTGTATTTGTCGTTGTCGACACCACCGTTCCTACCACATCAACGTGTCAATGAATCAATGCAGTTTGAATCCGGAAAGAGGTTTATTTTTCACCATGCTGTCTGAATGAAGCCCTATTCATACATCACAGAGATGTAGGCAGGATGTACCTGTACCATTTTCTCATTCACAATGCAGATTCTGATCCCCATAACTTGAATGTTGGTCAAAACCGATCTGATACCATTGTGTAATTAAAATAATAATAATCTAGGACAGTGGGGCCCAGGGACATGCAGGGTTCCTTGAGGTTCTAAATGGACCCTTACAGGCCTGTAAGTCTGACAATGTACAAATGGAACCAAAAGCACCCTTACGGGTCCATTTGGTTCCATTTGTACACTCTCAGATATATGAGAGATCTAAGGGTGGCAGCGGGGGCAGTGTCTTGAGTATACAGGGTTTGTTGAGGGCCCAGGTATGGCCGGTCCTTAATTTTCGGGCCCGTTGAGAAATCTAGTTTTCACCGCCTGACGGGCACGGCTGCACTAATAACTTTGGGGTGGGCCCGTCTAGAGTTTGAAAGGACAGGTATCAGTCAAAAGGGAGACATCGAAGAGGAAGGATGGATTGGGAAGGATCAACATATGGAATGTCAGAACAGGTCAGCTCCATATATGGAGATCTAAGGATTTGAGGTTTGAGATCAGATGTAGTCGCTGGCCAATATTGATGACATCAGGGAATAACAATCAGAACCATACAATGATATGTCTGAGTTATATTAAATTAAATAAAGAAATAAAGGTCCTGTACCTGTACCTGCAACAGTAAGTCTTTACACTGGAAACAAACTGTATTGTAGAGCAAAATAAAACACAACACTATTTATTTTGAAATCAATATTCTTTATCTGAAAGGTAGATCAAACAAAATACAATTGAACAATCAATCCCTTATTTTCAAAATGTAAATGAAAATGAATTTCCCTTTAAAGGTGTCCCAGAGTCAATTAAGTATCCCAAAATAATCCCAAAAAAGTAATCAGAGTATTCCGAACGCTGTAGATCCTCTCTTTTGTTAAATAAAGTAGTCCAAAAAGTTATAAAACAAAAAGGCAATGCATTGCTAACTGGAAAAAAGAAAAGTATATCCTTCTCACCCAACCTTTAAGTCAGGAGTCCTCCGCTGGTTCCTTTGTTCACAAGCTCTGATTTGTTTGAGTACCAAGCCTCAGAAATGTCAGACCAAACTTTTCTGCTTCCCACACCCTTCAGTTCTTCGGTCAACCTGTGTAACGGTTTGAGTTAAGTTTAGATTTTTGCTTAGTATTGGCTTGAAAAGAGTGTGTTAACTAACAATTGACAACCACAGCAAACACTCTTCTAACTGCCCAAAATGTAACCCAGACTCGGCGCCTCACTTCGTGTTCCTTTATAGCTTCCTGATAGTTTACTTCCTGGAATTGGAACTATTCCTGGATACCTTTCCCCACAGCTCCCCCTATGATCAAACCTTGTCATTTTTGTCAACCGAAAACGAATGATCATGGTTCAACTACACAAAACACAATATATTATATTCTCCGTACACTACATTTCAGGGTTAAATATTCAACCATATAGTAACCAATATACATTCCCCAGTATGTTTCATTTTCTTTCAATACTCATACCAGGACAGGAAATACATTATTTCACATATTTATGTGGCAGTGTCACATTCACATAGATCCCCAACCCCAGCCCTAGGTACCTGGGGCTGAGAGCCAAAGAATGGTTTGAGATTTACCTGCAAGGCACACCAATGGGCAAGTCAAAATCTCAAGGCACACCTGTATTCATAGTGAAAATAGCCAATCTATATGAGCCCATTGCCACATGTGAGAATGTGGATCGGCTATTTTTAAATGTAAATAAATAAACTGTAAAAATGTCACCTACAATATATGGCAGTACAGTACTAGTAGTATAGTTGTATACAGTAGCAGTAATAATGTGACTGACACAGAATCCCAAGTCACAGCTGGACTTGTCTCACAGCACACCAGTGTGCCTCGGCACACCGCTTGACAACTGTATCGGCGAGGTGCAGGCTGAACTGGACCAGCAGGCAGCACTCAAATGGAGATGCCACACGTTCAAAATTCAGATGCAACTGATATGTTTATTATGAACCAATGTTATCCCCGCCCGCCGGCACCACCCCACCCCTGCATAGGCTCCCTGCCCGCCGGCACCACCCCACCCCTGCATAGGCTCCCCGCCCGCCGGCACCACCCATAGAGTATATATATAATAGAGACTGAACTAGCGCGAAGCTCCGCCCCCCCAGCTATTCATGTCAGTGGAAGTTGCTCAGTGGCGTTTTGAAGCACCCGGAAGACTGCCGGAAGTCCCTCCCAGGACCTCAACTTTGAGGTCCTGAGTGACGTAGGGCAACCGAGCGCTCAACGTTAAAGCCCAGCTGCACGGGGTTTCCCGGTCATGAATCCACGGGTCCGCCTGTAGTCCCTCCTCCTACCACTAGGACCCAGAGCTTCAACGTTGGAAAGTCTGCCTGCCCCCTTGGCACCACCCCACCCCTGTATAGGCTGACCGTAGATTCACCCGTTGGCGCTCTCAGTTAACCCATTCAGGCCTGACGTCGAAATTAAAAAAAAAATAAGTTTTCTAAATCATGACAATTTTCGGAAAGATTTGAGGCACATTTTAACGATTTTTCAAAAATAGCAGATCTACAAGTTCATAGCGCGCCACTCGGTGGCGCGCTATGAGCTTGTAGATCTGCTATTTTTCAATAGCTAAATTATAACAATGTTTAAAACACCAAAAGGGGTTCCCGCCCCAAAATGGGTTAATGGTTAATGTGGTTAAACGCTAACGTGACATGGATGCGTTCCAGGTCTCAATGGATTAATGCCAATAAAAATAGAGACGTCTCTAAAAATAGAGACAATTTCTCCAAAGCTAATCCTAGTGTACGTTCCTGTTGGCTGCTGGTCGGTGCATTGCATGACAGTCCTCTATTCTCTCTAGGGCAGACTCCGCATTCCACGCGCAAGTTCTCTGTGGAAACATTTCAAAGACATTTTATGACGTGTTCAGCATGGAGTCTGGCTGCAGTGTACAGTATGAGCTATTCCTCGCACTTCTACTCTGAGTCAGATCCATCTGTTTATGGTAAGTGGCACGGCTGGGTGCCTCGGTGTAATAAGTATGGCAAGGTACGCCAATTATGCCTCTGGTAGAAGTTGTGACTCACTGGCCGTGTAACTGCACCCATTTGCATGCATTCTACCCTTGATCAGGCCCGCGGGCACATTCTCAAAGGCAAAAGGAGATCTGCGATAATGCTTGATTGGTTGAACTTTGGTAGTAATATGCAGAGATCATACAAATCTGAGGTTAACATTCACAACACCTAAATGCCACAATGTGTGTCACAGGGTCACTGGTATAGAGGTGAACAAACTGCATTTTGTTCATTCCTTCATCCACTTCTGGGATGAAAAAATACCAAAAACGTTACCATATGTTCATCAGTCACTATCCAATGTGTGTTATTTTACCCAGTTTCCCCTCAGGGATCAATACGTATTTGTCTTGAACTCAACTAATCCTACTGTGCATGTTAAAACCTATATTTTGAAGAGAGAGTGTCACCTTTTCCAGATGTTGAACATCTCTGTGGATACCAAATATTCACAGGAATATCTCAAATTTGCATCGGCAGGTTTATTACTGTTGTTGTTGTTGTTGTTTGAATTCTTATTTTGGTTGGACATGCACAGCCTTATTATTTTTTGCTCGACTAGCTCCAAGGATGATCTCATTCTGTCCCTGCATCCAACACTTCAGTTCCAAACAAGACAACTTGAAAACTACTGGCTGGTTCCCATGGAATTAACTGTGCACAGCCTGTAGGGCCTTTTTAGAATCTTAGGCTTGTTTGTTGTTACATCCATTGCAGTGAGCCACTATATTTATAGGTTGCCACTCAGACTTCTGTTTATGTGTGTAATAAAAAAAGGCCCTATAAATCTATGTTTGATTATGCAACGATCACATCATTATACTTTATACATGCCTTTGCTGGTTGGTTTGAAAGAAACAAAACAAAACAGTGAAATTAATTGTGTGTTACCCAACTACACACCCCAGAACCACCGCACAGGAGGGCTGATTTTCATTCACTTAATCCAGACTATTTTCACAGAGAAACAAATTGCATTTTCATGTTCCATTATTCATAATTTTGCGGAGGGGAACCAGGTTCGAAGAAATGTGATTGAAATAAGTGGTGGATGTACAGCAGCCAGAGGTAAGACATTACAATAATGAGAGTGATACTTGAGCGAGAAATGGCAGTAATTCAGCCAGGGGTGATGCCTAGCCCCCAATACATGCACTCCACCACAAGAAACACCCCCAATGATGTCTCTGGGATCAGAAGCTAAAGTATTAAGTCCCAGTGGTCACATGGCACTTATCTCAAAGAGGATTACCATTAACCTCTGCTTACTAGACACATTCCCCTGCCTTGCTCTCTCATTGTCTCCACCTAATTATCCCACAGTTTAATTGGCTAAATAAATCACTGGTTTGCCTTAACAACTTTGGTGTGGGGTGGCCGTCTCGGACTAAATAGGCGGTGGATATTGAATCGCGGGGGTCATCATGACATATTGGAGAAACATCAGGGTCGGGTGAGCAGCGATGGGTCTTTTCGCTATAACAGCCTTCCCATCTATAAGTTCCACATGACTAGGATTCGATTAACCCTCTATCGAGCCTGCGAACATCAAATCAAGGCAGATTATGGGGTGTGGTGGTTATGGCATCAAAATCTGCAGTACTGTGCGGTGCACAGCATTGTGTTGTGAAAGGACTTTGAAGTCCCTGACTTTCTCACCCTTCACAGGTCACGATCGGGAATTGTGTTACTGTGAAACACTCTCCGAACCTGCAGGCGTGATTGGCAGCAAGAAATGTCTCCCCGTCAAGTGCACGCCAAGCAGACATCTAGTGGCAAAGTACCACATTTCAGTCCACCATGATGGGATGAAAATGGTCCTGAATAGCACCACGCGCTCAGGTTCACAGCTCAGGTTTTGCCATCCTGAAACACCAATGTCGGATAGACGCATACCCATTTTCAATAGAAAAAAGGTCGTCGACCTATAAATGATGGGTGTTCACACCGCAATCCAGCTTACCCGGGGGGGGGGGGGGGGGGGGGACTTCATTATTTTATGCATCTGCTTAAGATTTCTGAGAAGATGAATTTGTTTTTCTGCCCCTCTCTTTGTGAGTCAGAAAATCCAATGCCATTGTCGAGAACGGCGCGAGACCAGTTCTGTGTGGGAGTGTGCATTAGTGTGCAGTAGATTGCTTCTGACAGATTCTTTACCAACTATCTCTTTGTGATAGAAACCAATGAATAAAAATCAGAAGCTATTTGTTGTCCACTGCTGAATGGTGAGGGACAGAAGAGGCTTTTATAAGCCATGTAATGGGTTATTGACTTTGACCCTGCAGGGGAATACATTGGGAGTCACAGGATGATCCTATTTTACTTACATTACAGTTCAAGCAATAGAACAATCAGAATTGCACCTATGCCTCTATTTCCCCACCTTTTCCCTTGTCTGCTTAGGATTCTGACACGACTGCAGTTGAGCCATTTTTTGAAGGGAGAAACGAATTGCCTCTGAGCCTGTGTGCAATAGTGTGTTATTTATTTCCTTGCTTGGTGCTCTGGCTACTATACAACAACCAATACTACTTGGTGTAGAAGAAGAAAGTATCTGTTACTTATATTATTACCAATTCTACAGCACAGCAAACTCCTCAGTGTTACTTTAAATCAGAGTACACCTGCCCACAGTACCATCGCTGCCAAGCGGAAAACTTGTAGGTCCAAAACTATTACTTTTCAAGAAATGGAAAAACTAACATGTGATCCTATCGATCCAATGTAAATGGTGCATTTATATAGCACCTTTATCCAAGGCGCTTTACATAGATTGTAGTAGTAGTAGTAGTTATGATTTAGTCGCAAGCGCTTATTACACGGCTTGGTTGAATGCTTGATTGTGATTGGTCAATCACTGAATTCAGCAGTGTGCCATTTCTTGATAATGAACACTTGGACCACTGTCTAATAAAAGGCTCAGAGCACCTGCTCATATCAATTTGCGCTGCTTGATTTTGTGCCGTGCGTATCCAACATGACAGCCACGTAAACAAACACACCATGTCATTTACAACTAAACATTACTCTCACATTTGAAGCCAGAAATACAAAATGCAGTAACCGAAAATGTATTCTGTTTGATCAACACTTTCTTGTTTTCCGAGGCGACCATGTCCGCCCAGCGCAACAATTATGGAATACTTTCATTGCCATAAGCTATAGGGAAATACATAGTTTTGTTGTTACATTTTGGGTCAATTTATTAATAAATGTATTAAGTAGCCGTGTTGCGCCTCAGTGTTTAATCATCCTGGCATGCGTTATTTCTCAACAACTACCGGCGTGGTGTATAGGCCTATCCTTTGCTTAAAACCGTCACAGACTTCACTTTCAACCGCCTGGTATCCCTATTTTTGGCAAATAAGTTCTCATGCGAGGTCTGATGCCATTTTGTGATTATGTTGGCAGTCATCCCATGTCAAGGTATATTTTAATCATACAAAACAGGTGTTGCTAAGAGACAGATAACAGAATCATTAACATCTGCAAAACAATGACTATAATACAACAGATTTGTCTGTCATTTGAAAGACATGGCATAATTATGCTCCCATTGAATAATTATCCATAATTACCCATGCAAGCAGCAAGAATAGGTTGGCAACGAGAAATTCAGCAAACTGACGGTGGGAAAAATAGCCTTTACTGTCCATTCGTTTGAACCTCCAATTTGAAAAGCCAAATTATTTAAATATACAATGTGTTTTTGTATTCTCATTTGGACCTAGAATTGCAGGGAAATCAAATCAAGCAAATGAAAGTGTTCATTCACACAAGGTGTCAATTTGAGATGTGCAAGTTTTCAATTTGATAAAGGGATAAATACATTATTTATTTATCTCTCTGACAGTGGTAAAACACAACAGTGATTAAATTGTTACCCCCCCCCCCCCCCCCCCCCTCTGTTAAGGTAGGGAAGACAGAAGCCAGGTCCACTTGGCCTGGAGACTCTGCCTAAGCCATGGACTAGCTGCCTGCAGTCAGTTCTTGGCAGCCCCACAGGGTCCAAAGGTTTGGCTACCTACGGGCTGATTTGAATCCCAGCATTGTCAAATTTCTGATTCCTGTCTGGAGGAGAAGTAGGGAGAGCGGGTGTGTGTGTGTGTGTGTGTGTGTGTGTGTGTGTGTGTGTGTGTGTGTGTGTGTGTGTGTGTACGCACGCTTGTGATCTCGGGTGTGTGTCCAGCCTATCTTCCAGCCCCCCCCCCCCCTTCTTTCTGGACATGCCAACACCTGAAGGTAAACAACATACAGGAGGTCAGACAGGTCAGCGCAGCCGCTCCCTGCAGACCGGGGCTGTCATACCGTACCTCTGAATCTGGCATGTGTGCAGTCCGGAGAGGGGAGCTGAGCCACCGCTGAACCCTGGCTGACACCACGTCAGGCTACCGGCGGGGCCAGAGGATTGTCATAGAAACTAGAGATGCTGCCCCGGCGGCCCAACCTGGGTGAGTCTTCCCTCCACCCCGCGGTGCTTGGCTGTTAGCATGCAGAGTGCCGACCCTGATCCACCCCTCCCCCCAGCCCCAAGGTCCTTGCTGGGGTAAAAGCCAGACCGAAATGAAGCCATACTGTAATCCGCCTTTCCGCCCATACCTCCCTTTGCATCTAAGTAAAGAATGAAGAAGACAGGCCGTGCATGTTTTAGAGAGGTGGTGCTCGGAACCTATCATAGTTTTTTTGGGGGGGAGGAGGCTGCAACAACACCAAAAAAAGAAAATAATAAACAAACAACAACAAAAAAAACATCAGTGATCTCATCTGTCGCCCTGCGGGGGTTCTCCCACACACAGGGCCACTGCGAGAGAGACCACGGCGAGCCCAAATGACAGAGAATGTCTTCCTTCCGTGGCTCCTTCCTGAAACAAAGTACACTGTCAAAATAGCCGGTATCAGTGTCAGATGAATGGCCATCCATTAAAAACAGCACACAGGGAGTGAACTGTGCTGCAGCCCCTCAATGAGTCAATAGTCAGCTGAATACAGATTATCTGTCCTCTCAGCAATTCACTGTGTGTCCATATCATTCTAAAGCCCCATTTATACGGTGTCACACACACGCCTATAGTATAAGCTCAAAATGTATGGCTAATGCGACACGTTGAGAGACTCTGATATATTCAGTATGCGACATGTCGTATTATGGAATATGAATTGAGCATATTTCCTTGTACATAGTTCCTTGTACTGTATAATGTGTATACACTGGAAATTACATGTTCTTTATTTCAGTAAGTTTGATGCATGTTCTCAACAGTGTTCTCTGTTGTGGAAAACCTGGGGATGAAAACCCATAGCCGCATGAACCAACGTCTATTCTATACAGTACGATTAGATGTGACCTTGACCCTTTTGAACAAAAACATGATCGTCTCTTCGGGAAAGCCTACTGATCATTCCCAACGTTCATGAAAATCCGCCTAGCCCCTTCTCATTTTTTTTGTGGCTTTTTCTGCCTTTATTGATAGGTTGAAAGTAGTCTGACAGGAAATGGGGAGAGAGTTGGCTCAGCAGCCTATAGGTGCCCAGGCGGTTCAAATAACCGTCCAGGCCCACCTTCTCAATTTCGTCCATGACATTCACTGTGGCCTTTTTAAACCAAACATGTTATAAAGGGGAAATGGTCCATTTATACAGCGCCGTCATGCAAAGTGCTTTACAATGTGCATTACATCCACCTATTCACACACCGACGGCAGATCATGCAAGGCACCAACTTGCTCATCAGAAGCAGTTAGTGTTTCAGAGTCTTGCTCAAGGACACTTAGACACTAAGCCAGGTGGAGATGCTGATTCCCAAGTGGCTGCTCCAGCTCCTGCAGATTCTTAATGATCTCTCCCCTTAGTCATCCCATTAGTCATCTCTTAATCATCTTTTCAGAGCACGGCACATTTTCATGAAAATTCTAGCCAAAAGTTTTCTTTCTAACACACAAAACTATATGTGACCATTGCTCTGATCGGTGCAATATAGGACTAGATTTGAATGACGCGTAATGTCTGGAACATTTCCGGAAATAGCAGAGATTTCTGCCTATATAATGCTCAAAATATGGATGTCAAGTGAAAAAGGTTTCATATACTATTTTGGGGGGTATAGAATTTGCCTCTGTATTGATGAGTGCACAAAGTACTGATATAAAAACAAATATAGAGTATTGCGATAATAATAATGATGTGGTTGTCACAAAATTCCAAGGTAACTGGACTTGTCAGACTGCACAGTGTGCCTCAGCACACCGTTTGTTTGGGAACCACTGGGACAGAGTAAATGTCTTCCAGGAAAACGTCAACCTTAAAGGCACAACACGCACAGCTGCAGAAAGATGAGATTGATGAACTCAGGGGGAACACAAGCATGAAGCAAACATCAGTATGTGGCATCACATGCTTTGATGACTAGCTGGTTTCCGGAAAACATTTTAAAATCTTCAAACAACACCGAAGGTGTGTGACACTACGTTAGATTTCTACGTTATGAGGAAACAGCAGAGGACGACAGGCAGACCCACACATTGAGACCCACAAGCCTGAAGAAAAGATCTGAAATGTAAACGTTGCATAGCAACTGCCTTTTGTGCAGGCGCAAGTTGGGGACTATATTTATTGTAGAAAAGCGAAAGCATGTTTTAAAAAAAGCAATAAGCGCGGTCCCAGGCGTGATCGTTTTCAAAAGCCTTCCATTTCTACGACCCCAGACTAAAACTCAATCCTGGATTTTTCTTTTTAATCAGGCTTTCAAAAAGTCTCCATTATCGGATTTGAAAATGTGGACGCAAGGCACAAGTGTCATGCCTATTCAGGCTGGCAGGCCCTCCAAAATAATCATATTTGAACTGGGGACCCCCCACCCTGACAAGCAGAGTTTTGAGGCATTCAATTTTGTTTGACTCGGTTCCACAGATAGATATTGTGAAAATAGCAGCTCACAACGCCTCGCAACATGGGGCGTTGTGAGCTTGTAGATCTGTTTGCCTCTTTCTTATATTATTTAACAATTTGGCTAGTGTTTGACCAGGTGTCACATGACTGATGTCACATGCTGGCCACATGAAGTACAAGCTCCACGTGGGAGACACGCCATTCCAATGTGGATCCCGAGATCCACATCCATCCATCCATCTTCCAACTGGTTGGAAAAACGTGTTCCTTCTACGTGCTGTCCAACCGGGGAAACTCCCCCTGTCAGGTGAAAAGAAGCGGCTTGGACTCCTCATGCATAGAAGGAAGCATTCTGTTGATCTCCCCAGGTTGGCAGAGGGAGTGTAGCGCCCAGGATTACATTAGATAATTGACACTGGCTGAAAAAAATGGGTTGCATCATGGGATAAACATTTAAAGAAAAAGAAAAGTTGCGCAACTTTGCGTTACACATCACAAGTGGCAAAAAATTACGTATTTTAATCATCTCAAAAAGGGGCGTGAGAGATTTCCTCATGACCCATAAAAAATTGGTCCGCGACCCAAAGATGGGCCTCGACCCACTGTTTGGGAAACTCTCTACAACTATGTTGTAGAGAGTCAGGAAACCAAAAGCAGAGAGAGAGAAGAGATAAGCAGTCAAATCTGGGTACTCGTACTCGCAAAGAAGAGCATATGGTCTGTGCACTAACTGGCTGCATGCAGCCACCAGGCACCTCCCAAAGGGTTCTCTTCTAATTATGTCATAGATCATACCTCAAGTTGCCCCCTTTCCCTATGGTATTGGTTCCTTGGCCTTCCAAAAATTGATTCGTAACAGCAGGTACACGCACGCACGCACGCACGCACGCACGCACGCACGCACGCACGCGCGCGCACGCACGCACGCACGCACGCACGCACGCACGCACGCACGCACGCACGCACGCACGCACGCACGCACGCACGCACGCACGCACGCACGCACGCACGCACGCACGCACGCACGCACGCACGCACGCACGCACGCACGCACACACACACACACACACACACACACACACACACACACACACACACACACACACACACACACACACACACACACACACACACACACACACACACACACACACACACACAGAGAGAGTGCATCAATGCTGGTGGAGATGTAGGCCACAGATTAATGGTGTGTTGTGAAGTTGTTAGTAGGGCATAAATCCCATTTTCAAACATGTGAAAATGAAAAAAGAAGAAAAAAAGGAGTGACTTATACACACTTATATGCATTTGAGAAATAGGGCGCGTTCGGAAATACTGCACCGGAGCGCACTCGCCTATTAGTTTGCATTGCACAGTGCGCTCAGTGTGCTATTTCCGAACGCGCCCATAGTTTGCTTCGCTGGACAGTTGGCTAATAGAGGGTATGCGCGTGACATCATCATCATACCTGGAAGTTATGTGGGAACGCCTACTGAGTGGCAAAAAACCTACTTTCTGGCCTTGACAGCCCATACATTCAAACATTTAACAATGTTAAATGACATTAAACTCACTTTGCCACTTGATTTGCCACTCACTTTATCCATGTGCATACCCTCTATAGTCTATAGCCTACCAGATAAAGTTAGTAATAGTAGCCAGCCCAGTATCCAGTTAGATTTTAATTTGCTTGTATTGGTAATGGACAGCACATTCTCATCTGAAATACAGCTTTTACCATGTTGGCAGGTTCCTTTCAACTGTGGGGTTTAAGTTCTCTAAATTAATCTGCATTGTGGATAATTAGTTTATGTGAATTTATGACCCTTAAGGTTTGGGGGAGAAGCAGATAGAATTTAGTTATTTTTCAAGAAAAGTGGCAGCTAGCATAGAAGTGAATGCACAAGTGATTAGCATAATAATAACCAGTGTTGCCAGATTTTGCAAGAGAAACAAACAAGCAACCAGGTCTATGAAAACAAGCCCAAGATAAGTGACTAATTATGCCACATGAGCATTTAAACCTACATTGGCTTTTTGAAATAGATGATCTATGTAGATCTTCTATATTCATAACAAACCTAAAAAATGGAAACGTTTTTTTTAACATGGCAAATGTTGTACACTGTGAAATGAATAGTCTAATTTTGTAGAGGAGTGCCGCTCATCACGCAACTTTGACCCTCCTGGCTGCAGTGTCTGACAACACAGTCGTTTACGACATGACATTCACTCCTTACCACAGCAACCATGAGAGGGTCTGTTTAACGCTGTGTCAGCTATAAGGCTGCAGATGCCACGATCACGGTTGACAGGTTCATACCAATGACCACGCCATGCGAGCACTCTGGACATCATGTCCGGAACGCTTCTCCGCTCATAAAACGTTGTCCGTGGACACATCCATTTGTGTTGATGTAGCCTTGTAGTCCACTCACCATCTCTCATCTGTGCCGCATCGGACACTCTTATGACTGATTGTTGACAGAATGACAGTACACGTGGTTGTGCATCATGCCCTGCACTGAAAGGGTTGAGAAACAGTGGATTTTGCCGGGGGCGGGGCCCCAGATGACAGTGAAGTGACAACTTAAGGTAATCATAGGCTAGACTATATAAAAACTGTCAAAATTGTAAAATAATTGATGTTTGAGCTTGTAGATGTGCTATTTTCACAATGAACCACTGATCGACAAGCTCTGAACAGCTATTTTCGGTTTTGACAAGATGCGGAACCAAGTAGCCTATAAATCAGTCCTTATGATCCCATAGGCTCTCTCAAGTGGAAAGTTGATGGGGGCCCAATAGCAGTTTGAACAAGTACAGCATAGTTTAGACTAGAGGATCTATCGATTGCATGAATGTGAAGCTACAGTACATCTCTATCAGGTTTGAATATGCTAAAGGAAATGAACATTTCATTAAGTTGCAGCAGGTGTCTCTCTTCATGTGTGAGCGAAAGCCGCCAGCAACATTCACCAAGCTCTTGTGCTCCGGTGAACTTAACAAACTTTGAAAGCCATTTCCTCTGCTTCTTGTTTTATCAATAAAGCATATCTTCTTCAAATATTTTCAGATTTCAATGAATGGCATGTAATTTGAGAATTTTACATTATGTACTTTCATAATCTGTAAAAATCAGAACAATTCCTGATGCCTACATGAAGATCAAAGAGCTGTACCCGCCCGCCCGGTCATGCGTGTGTGTGTGTGTGTGTGTGTGTGTGTGTGTGTGTGTGTGTGTGTGTGTGTGTGTGTGTGTGTGTGTGTGTGTGTGTGTGTGTGTGTGTGTGTGTGTGTGTGTGTGTGTGTGTGTGTGTGTGTGTGTGTGTTTTTTGCAAGCATGGTGGGAGTATCGTGAAACACTATGAAGCAGATTTTCCCATCCGCAGCTGGCAGAGCAGAAGCTCAGTTTTGAGGGAGATTAGTCTTGCTTGTATGTCAGCTTTAAAGGCAGGCACCTCGGCCTGACCTTTTCACATCCCTTGTGGGCCGATTGTCCTGCAAATCACCGACATGGCAAGGAGCATGTTTGAGCAAGAGCTTAACGGCTCACAGAGGTCCTGCAGGGACACCACTTGATGACTTATTAGAGGCCGAGAACGCAAGGCCGTAGATGGAGAAAGGAATAGGTTTGCTCTGCCGGCGCCTCAATATCACTTCAGATGTCTCCTGGCATCACCCCGTTCCCATGGTAAATGATTAGTTCATCGTGCCATTAACCGAGACCCATGACTAAGTTGACGACAACACACAGACAACTGAGCGAAGTTTGCTTTGACCACATGACAGACTGCAGCAAATACAAGGGAATCAGATAACTTCTGTTTAGTCATCCTGTGATGAAAAGCTATTGTGACTGCACAAAAAATACTAGTTACTCAAACTATTTTACTTTCAAGGAGTCCCATTACTCTGAGACTGCACAAACTACAAACGGAACCAAATGGACCCTTTGTACACTCTCAGAGTGAACAGACCTGCAATGTTCAATAAGATCCCCCTCAAGGAACCCTGAGGGTCCCTCCCTGGACCCCACTGTGATAATCACTGCTGAAGACAGACAACATTAGGTCTTTGACTGGAGTGAATTGTGTTGTGGTTGTTTTTGCACAAACACTGTGCAATGACAAAGTGACGGATATTATATAATGGTATTTTATTTGATCTATTTTTCTAGTTTATTCATTCTATTCTTTACTTCTCTTTAAAGGGCTTTCATGCCTTCTGCTTTGAGTATAAATATAAAGAATAAATATAAGTATGTAAATAATCCATCAGTACAATATTACTGCAAAGCACTTTTAATTGCATTGTGTTCCTGCAAGCAGATGAACTGCGGTGACACCAAGTCGCATCGTGGCACATTGTGAGCTTGTAGAATGTGCTATTTTCACTACTTACATAAAACATATTGTCCGTAACCACGGCAAAGGTTTGAAATAATTGTGAAATTGCTTTGAAGTCACATACAGCCCCATATGATTACACAGCTCACGAGTGATTAAGTTTGACCTTTAGTTAGATATGTGCAGATACTCAAGCCCTGGGCATAATACACAGTTATGAAATGTGCTATCTAATTAAACTTGCCTTGCCTTACAATGCTTGATAAAACTTAGAACCTATGTTGAACCTTGGCCTACTAAAATAGACAACAAAAATGCAGGAGGTCTTGATCTCATTCCAACTTGAGTGTGATTATCCCTTCATGAGATTGTCCACACAATGCAGAAAGTGGATAGTAGACAAAAGCTGGCAGCACACTTCAAAAGAAGTATGCTGCCGAAAAGTAATCAGTTCTCTTTATACTTGATATACTTGAACTTGGACCTTCACACTCAATATACACAGTGCTGAAACAGTGATTCTGCAACCCGGATCTCCACTCTTTATCACCCTCTGACAAGCTTTGACATATTTGTCTCAGAGATTGACATTTCTGGCAACAGACACAATTCTGTGGTTAAAAATCTCTCTCCAGGAATTAATTGTCATCTGGTTGTGTTCAGAGAGGTTTGTACCTCCCAACATCTTCAGCCAACATGTGTTAAAAGCTGTCCAGAATAGATTGCCTATTATATGCCCCCATAATAGGGATGCAAGCGTTCATGTGGTATACACTATTGTGAAAACCGAACACCTGATGAATTCTTTCCTCTCTCAATCCCGATGCATGTCGACACAGAATCCAAACAAGATGAACACCAAGGAACATGACTGTCTGCTCAAATGGATAAACTGTCCTTGGAAATGCATCAACAGCACACACACAAACAGGCACTCAGGCTCTCCAACTTATGCCAGATCAAAGGCCGGTGGGCTTTTCCCGGCGGCATTCTCTGCGACTCCCCGTCGTCTAGCGAGTGAGAGCCACTAAACATGGTATTACAAGCCAGTTAGAGCATCATTACACAGAGAATAAACCGCCGTGGTGGGTGTAGTTTTTCTTGGGGAAACAAATAAAGGAAAAGGATAGAGAGAGAGATCGGAAAAAAAAAACATGTGTCTCTTGAGGTGGGCTGCAGTGTTGGGCAGAGCCGTTGCTCATCATCAGAGCATACTGTGCTTTTGCTTTTGTAGGTGGCAGACTCCTACAGTGCTTGGCAGCGGATGAAAAAGTCATTTAGATTTTCCCCTGCAGTTGGGAGATTAATTAAAATGCATGCAAGCAGTGCCTTTGGATTTTCACTTCATAATTTATCCATAAACTCCAGATACTAAATAATATTAATCCTGCCTTAAGAGCGATGTAACTTTGAAAAATTCATGATGGATTAATTAAATGTCTCTCTGTGTCTCGTTTCAAAGCCCAAGGCACTCACGTGCACTCTGGCCGAACCCAATTGAGGGTTTTGTTCTTTCTTTGCTGTAAAAGAGATCATTTATTTGTGTGTTTATTGTGTGTAGTATTGTGTGTAGCGCGCGTGTGTGTGTGTGTGTGTTTGATTATGCTTACCTGCATGTGTCTGTGTTTGCATATCTCTGCGTGCCCATGCATGCATGTCTGTGCGTGTGTCACTTTGTGTGATTGCTTGTTTATGTTTACGTGTGCTCGTTTTAAGTCGGATGAGTTTGTGCGTGCATGTTTGCATTAAAGCGTCCTCATTTGAAGCTGGGTTTCAGTCTGACAATTAAGGAAACAAACAACCCCTTACATGCTGATGAAAAATAAAAGCCTCTATTATTTAACTAAGTCAGGTTATTTAGATCTTTAGCTACATGAAAGGCTCTGCACACATTTGGGTCATATACAGTAGAGCACTGTGGTGGACTGGAAAGTAACGTAAATTACATTCCTGTACTTAAGTATTTCCAATTTCCAATACTTTTACTTCAACTCCACTACCTCTCGGATCCAAATATTGTACTTTACTCCAGTACATTTATTTTAAAATTGTAGTTAGGCTACTTAGTTATTTAAATTATTATTACAAAACATAGCTACATTACCCACTTCAGCCCTATGTACATTTCGTATACATTTTTATACATTTGAAAACATTCTGCATAATGATGAATACTTTTCCTTTTGAATTTAAGTATATTTTGATGCCTTTACTTATAACAGAGTATTTCTACATTCTGCAGTATTGATACTTTTACTTAAGTAAAAAAAAAAGTGAGCACTGGATATCAAAGTGAGGCCCAGGAGTCCTTGAGGGAGTTCCAGGGGTGGAAGTGGTTAATTTCACTATTATTTCACTGGATAGAAGGTAAACCAATGAGAGCTGCATGTACTGTATGAGAATGACTCTTCAGACCTTCATACACGTATCGATTTCGGGGTCCTTGACGTGAAAATTAAATGAAAAGAACCACTGTAAGTGAATTACACTACAGGAACCTCTGTGGAACATCGTCCGGATTGCTTGAGCATACAAGAAATACTCAATGCCAAAGCCTGTCAAGATTATAAGCAACGTGGACCCAGTGGCAATTAAACAGTTTAATGTTTTAACTACGCGTGCGCGTGCACACGCACGCACGCACGCACGCACGCACGCACGCACGCACGCACGCACGCACGCACGCACGCACGCACGCACGCACGCACGCACGCACGCACGCACACACACACACACACACACACACACACACACACACACACACACACACACACACACACACACACACACACACACACACACACACACACACACACACACACACACACACACACACACACACACACACACACACACACACACACACACACACACACCTCCTCCTTTGTGCACAGAGAATATTCACAACACGCTTGGCCATAACATGGTCATGTGCACATTATGCAGCTGGCTCAATGCTAGCAGGTGACAAAGTCGGCCGCAGCTTATGACAGGGGGATGACAAATGAAAACTGAGCATGCACGGCCCAGGGGTTGCTTTTCCCCCCTCGTTGTTGTAGCTGTGTAGGATCAGCGAGGGCACGGAGTTGTTGCCGGCTGCACCAGTGCTCTCTGCTCTTCCTGCCGGCGTGCGTGGATGGGAGAATGAATGCCCACTGGGCTGTTTGTTAGTGTAAGGCATCTGTTCAGTGTGTCAGAGAGATGCCCGTGGCATTCAATCCATCCTCCCTGCTATCCCCACACTTCCCCAACTCGCGCACGCGCACACGCACATACACGCACACGGACACAAAGACTCACACAAAGATGCACACAAGCATGCATGCTCGCGCACACACACAGACAGACAGACACACTTGTGTGCAAAGTTCATGCAGGAACACACAGGCATGTATACACAGACTTTCATGCACGCGCACACTGACACACATGCGCCCACGCACACACACACACACACACACACACACACACACACACACACACACACACACACACACACACACACACACACACACACACACACACACACACACACACACACACACACACACACACACACACACATCCTCACCAACACCAAAACATTGTAGTGTGACATTGGGGTCACCTCTGCAGGGCCCAGCATGTAACAACCCTGAGAGATCTAGAGAGAGAGAGAGAGAGAGAGAGAGAGAGAGAGGAGGGGGTTCTCTGAGTAAGACAAGTCAGTATGCAAGTAGATACAAGGAAGGAGAGACGAGAGTTGGCTCTGTACTTCGACCGCTTATTTCCATTTTCACCGAATCTCTGCCACGAGTTGTGAGTGTGTAGATCTACTATTTTTGGCACGTCACCAGCATTCAGTATATAGTGTACCTGAAGACCTGTATCAGGCCTTACAGAGGAGCAGAGACAGAGTGACACGAATGGTGAGACGATCACAAGCAGAGGAGAGAGGCTGATTGCTTGAGTGAGAAAAAGAGTTTGAGGAAGATACCTAAGTGTGTATGTGTGTATGCGTGCGTGTGTGTATGCGTGCGTGCGTGCGTGCGTGCGTGCGTGCGTGTGTGCGTGCGTGCGTGCGTGCGTGCGTGCGTGCGTGCGTGTGGCTGTGCATGCATGCGTCTGTGTTTGAGCGCGTGACTGCATGTTTGTGTGTGTGTGTGTGTGTGTCTGAGCATGTGGGAAAGCGTGTGTGTGAGAGAGAGAGAGAGAGAGAGAGAGAGAGAGAAAGAGAGATGGTATAGGACAGCACATCCACCAGGGGAATCTTATTGATTAGAGGCTGATTGCGTTAGAGATCAGCCAATCTGATTTATCGACCAGGCACATCATCAGTGCGAGTGATTACAACAGCCCTGCTATCATTTTACACTGTCCTCACAGTCCCAGTCATCTCATCAAACCCTGATGCCTATATTTCAACCTCCGTCAGCGCACTTGTGTATTCGTTCAATGAGTGGGCCGGCGACCGTGCACCACTCTAGTAGTAGTATAAGTACATTTACTTAATGGTAGGTCTGCTATTTTCACTATAATTGATATGTTCTGTACTATGCAATTTGTACTTTTGAATACTGTTCAACAACTTTTTAAAAGCTTATCTTTTGAATAGGCTACTTACAGTAAGTACTTTAACACAAGCACAAATTTGACTGAGCAACTTTTACTTGTAGTTGATTCATACTACTGTTTAAATATGCTTTTGAATAGGCTACTTAAGTAAAGCACTCTATAATACGTACGTTCACATGAGTACAAATTTGACTGAGAAACTTTTACTTGTAGTCGAGTCATATTTGACCAGGAGCATCTATGACTCAAGCACAGGGGTTGATATACGTTGTCCACCACTGGGCATACAGGGCCGGGCATACCGAGAGCACCAACGTGCCCAGGCTGGGCATACAGGGCCGGGCATACCGAGGGCACCAACGTGCCCAGGCTGGGCATACAGTGCCGGGCATACCGAGAGCACCAACGTGCCCAGGCTGGGCATACAGTGCCGGGCATACCGAGAGCACCAACGTGCCCAGGCTGGGCATACAGTGCCGGGCATACAGAGAGCACCAACGTGGCCAGGCTGGGCTTTAGCTCTGCTCCTCTGCGGAGCAGGAGGACTGGCTGGGCTCACGCTCCACTGCCTTCCTGTCTGCTGTCTCGCTCCTCTTTCAGCAAGTGATTGAGCGCGGTGGCTCGAAGGGGAAAGGTGGAGGAGGAAGAGGAGGAGGAGGTGGAGGGAGAAAAGTTGTGTGCATGTCCGGGGCCAGAGGAAACACGAAAATCTCGGTTTGCACGAGGAAGCACATTCACGTTTCACACCCGATACCCTTGATCTCACGAGTACAGCTATTTGACTCGTCCCAACCCTCCGCACACACACACACACACATACCTGTACACCTCATGTCTCCCTGTCCCCTCCAGATGTGGAAAAAAGGGGAAAAGTCTCTCTACAGTACCTGCCTCCTCACCGTACCTGCTTACAAATGTCAAGCTCTGGGAAACATATTTGTTGCTGTCGGGCAGAAACCTTGTATTTTCATTAATGCCCTGCCTGGCTGCTTCGTCATATGACACCATCCTACAAAAGTATTGAAAATAGGAGATGTAGTCTACATGAAACTCACAATGTATCATGATGTCACACGTTCTGGCCTTGTACTGTAGATCTGCCGTTTTCAAAACATGTTGAAACAACTTTACATGATCAGGCACTGGGAGTCACATTCGCCCCCAGCTGTCATCAGTCAGTCAGTCTGCTGATTGATTGTATATGTTTCCAATCAATCTGGCTTTTCTGCACACCAATCACAGCTCATGTTCTCAACAACAACGCAAGCTCCCTTGAAATAGGGCTTCCTCATTCATTTCATTACTGCTTCTCAACGTTGCTGATTTATCCTCACATGCTACTTTAACTCTAATGCCAAGTATAACTTTATTCCGTTTGTTGCAATAAATTGATAAATCTGCTCTTGAGTGTTCCTGAATGAAACGTAAAAAAGTACAATTAATGCACAGAATTTCTGTACATATGTACGTACGTCTGTAGTTCACGTATCAATATACTATATGTCTGACTGATACGCCCATTGTACAAAAGGCTCTGGTCTTGGCTCAAATGAGCCAATAATTGCCATGGCAACCCCAGCCTAGATTTGGCAAATTCCCCACACATGTCCTATTCCCCCACCTGCCATTTCATTAGTTAGTCTGTCCAATTTTCACAGTCAGTTTGCAGCTTTGCACTCTTCAGACATTCTGTTGAGTGATTAAGTCTGTGTGTTGTTTTTGAGTGGTGCAACCACTCCTAGAACCAACAATGTCCGTCCGTCCCTATGTCCGTATGTTTAGGGTACCAACAGGGGGCGCTGTTGCTTCAGACATGTAAATTGAAAAGCATTGACAAGAGTTAAATTGTGAGTAAATAATAATAACTCCATTGGAACACAGGTTCTTTGCCCAAAGTCACGGTCAAGGTTTCCATCCAACAGCCATGATAGGCTACTGCATGTTCCTGCTTTTTCCAACCCGACCACCACGGCATCCCCGTTGTGATTTTTGTACTTTTTCTGTTTTCTGTACAATTCTTTTGAAATAAATCTTTCTCCTAGTATAATTATAGTACCTGATGATCATGTTTTAGGGGGGGAATTCACGGCATTCCATCTTTAAGCGACACACACACACGAGCGCACACACACACACACACACACACACACACACACACACACACACACACACACACACACACACACACACACACACACACACACACACACACACACACACACACACACACACACACACACACACACACACACACACACACACACGCCTTGTACAAATGACATAAACACTGCCAGTGCAGTCAGATAATAGGAAAACAGCCAGTGAATATAAGGCACATACATACAGTACTTGTCAAACACAGCAGAGCACAATCATGGGTAAAGGAAACAACGCCTCCTTCAAATTGAGCAGCGTCCTATTATAGCCGATACTGAGCAGTACCTTGCTTACCGTTTGGCCCTCCTTTTGGGGAGGCCGACCATTTGAAGGCCCCTCACAACCAACTTGTACACATCTATCTATAAATGCACCAAGTCTCTGTATGTATGTACGTACGTCTGTAATCCACATAACTCGGAAACCGTTCGCCCCGCCGACTTCACATTTGACACACGCGTTCCACACCACCACAGGGACTGCAGTGCCCGGTGTCGAGTCCGTCGGATAGCCGGTTGTCCAGAACCAGCACAAAAGCCTCTGAACGGGCTCTGGACAGGGCCCAAATTAGCCAATTGATCACACCTGATCACCCCTAGATCTCCATATATGGAGCTGACCTGTTCAGACATCACAATGATGTTCTGACATCTGCATAGACTCCATATTTGGGCATGCCTGACAAAGAACTCCATATATGGGCATAAAAGGGACACAGACATAATAACTGGGTGGGGCATGCATTTCCAACTTGAATTGTTCCAAGTAGGCCAGTGCACAACGGGCACCGCTCTAGTGCTACCAAACTACATCTGTAGTCTAGCTGTGGGATGGTCTGCTCTAGCTGATATTTTAGCACTTTAGTTAGGAAGAGTTCCCCTCTAAGCTGATCAAATCCAACATTCTGTTGTGCATACTTATGTAGAGTCCCCTGTATACATGTCACCCATTTCAGATGTGGGACATGGTTTCAGCTGTTTGTTCATGACCATGACGTATATTGAGGAGCACGATTGCCTGGAAAACAGATGGAGATATTGAGTTTAGATGGTAAAACTTGCAACCAGCTCGCTTTCAGAGTAAAGACAACAATGCACTCGTCTATATGGCAAAACAAAAATTGTTGCCATATAGCGACAGACAAAATGGTCCGCAGCAGGGAGACATGCTTCCCTTACAATCTCAGCTCAGTCCAATGCTGCTGCTGCCTGTTGTGCCCATAGGAGGTGGCCTCGGGCATTAGTTAGTGGAAGTTGGTGTACTGTTTCACACACATTTCTCTGACAGAAATACTGGAGTCAGATATAAAGTCATCTGAGAGAGACAGACACCCACACAGTGGCACACACCCGCCCCCCCCCCCCCCCCCCCCCACACACACACACACACACACACACACGCATGCAAACACGCACGCACAAACCTCTGCCCAGAAGACAAAGATTGCAAATCAGTGCCAATTGTCTGGTTTTCCGGTGATAAAATGGCCACCAACGTAATCAAAAAAGTCAACCAAAGAACAAAATTTGTATACAGGATCTCCTCACTGGTCGACAAAAACACCTTGAAGACCCTAACAGGAGACCTCGTACAAGGTTTCTTCGACTATGCATGCACCTCCTGGTACCACAGCACCTCTAAGGCAAACAAACCATGTGCAACCCAGAATCGGCACAAGAAAGGGACAAAATTAATTTCGCTCCTATGCCATCAAAATATGGAACGCCCTACCAACAGTCATTAAGACGTGCAAACTGCGAATCCCTTGACTCCTTCAAAACCGCTCTTAAAGGGCATCTACGGACGGCTGCAATTCGAAACTGGCCCCCGTAAAATCTGAATCCCCCTGCACCCACCCCTTTTTCCCCTCACTGTATGTTTTTTTCCCTTTTTACCTCCTCTATGATGATTTCCTGTTTTTGGCTATATAGAAGTGTATATTTGTACGTCTCTAAATGTTATGATGAATTGAACATAGTGGACCCTATTGTAAACAAGTGTAATGCTTTATGGTGTCGTTAACAGTCTAGTATTGAGTTGTACTAGAAATGTAATGTAATTCTCCAAACTGTTAATAAATACTTCAATCAATCAATCAAAAGTCTTCTCCAGGCAAGTTATCATAAATAATTTGAAAGTAAGTGTGACAGCAAAGTGCCTCAAACCTGCACTTGCGCCGAAAAATCTGCCAGACTTTCCCAAAATAACGGAAACCATGGAAACCTTTTTTTTAATACGTTCACTTGAAAGCTAGGAGGAATCTGTAAGATTAACATTGTTCATATTTAAAGTGGATGTAATAGTGCTATATTTATGTAATTCAAACAGGGCAGTCAGTTTATAAGTCTCTAGTCTAGGGCATAGCAGTGGGCGTCGTTTCTGGACCCACTCTAAACTCTCCAATTAATTTTTCCCTTAGAGATTTACACAAATATTGATATCAATTAATCTAAGCCTAGAATCAAGCCATCCAGGATCCTGGTGAATTATGACCATACAACCTTTGATTCTGTGAAAATAATAATAATTTAATATTTAATTATATGATATACATTTAATGAATACCCTTTAGCGTTCATGACTCACCATGATCCTTGATGGCTTGATTCTAGGCTTAATATAATTGATATTTTTGTAAATCTCTATGGGAAAAAATGAATGGCCGATTTTTCAGTGGGTCCAGAAACCCACGCCCACTGCTATGCTCTATAGCTGCAGGTCTACGTCAGGGAGTGCATTGTATATGAAATTAGACATGAGCGTCACAGAGGAGCTCCCAGCGTGTACTGTACTAGAGCAGAGTTTCCCAAACAATGGGTCGCAAATACGTATAAGTTCCCTATACAACTATTTAAAAAGATTCCAAAAATAAATCTGAAAATAAATAAATAAACAATCAACAACAAAAACATGACAAATATATAAAACCAACTTTTTCGAAATAATGAAAATAGCCAATCTTGCGAGTCGTAGATCGTCTATTTTATCCACTAAATAGGGCTTATGTGGTTAAGTTTGCGTCCTGGGGAGACGCCAAATGTATCTTTTGGGTCTTGAAAGAAAACAAGGCCTAATGTTTTCTGCAGGACTGTGTTTGGAATTATATGCCAAATTGATCTGTGCTATTATTTTTCCTTTTGCAACTTGAACATGGAACACAACAAACAATTATGGTCTATGAAGGTACACAGTAAAATCCTCAATGTACATTTAATCATTTGCAACGCCGTCTGTGACTACAAATAAACCAATGGGTCCCTTTTGGTTCCACTTGTTCACTTTCTGAGTTAAATTAGCACTGAAGCTTTTACTGTGCAATGTTTCCCAGACAAAGACATCTTCCTCTCATGCTCGCACATCCTGTCAGACAGGTCACTATAAGCGTTGGAGGGATGATTAGCTATTGCCGGGGCTTTGCATCACCTAGAAATCATCATCCATTTGTCTGAAGTGCCTGACTCACTATCTGAACTCGCAGAGTTCATCTATTTCATCACCTGATACGTCCACAAGCAAGCTGGACTATAACGGACTGTGCCATTTGTGTTAAAAATGTATGCCATCAAGTACAAAGAGTGGATAGTCACTGTGCTCAGTCAATGTCCGTGAAAAGCAAAGATAAAGGAAGAAACAGACAGTAATGCTTCGGGAGGTACGATGTTGACAACCTGCATGACATTGGGATATGAGTAACACATGCATGTCATGTTCCCGTGTTACTGAAAAGAATGAACGCAAACACCTTTTTGCATGTAGGATGATCAAAGACCCCAGCCAGTGCATGGACTGTTTCAGTTGTTACACACTTCAATGAAGGAATGAGTCCATATCAGTGTGGTTTGATTTGATTTTAGAATTTTACTGGACATCACGGAACTGCAACAACCCAGTTAAACACATAACAATGTATTAAGACATGTTTCTGTCCAGCTTGCATCATTCACAATACAGGATGAATTGGCTTCCTGTTGACCAACAGAATGCTGGAGTGTATAATGCCCCCTTGTGACGCAGTGGAGCTGTCTTTGGCAGGCAAGCTAGAGCAGTGACTATTTTAGTAGAAAAGTCTAGCATTATACATATGACAAAATTAAACTTACACTTATATGCTAATAAACAACAAAAATAGGGGGTGGCTTAGGCTTACCCTAGTGGTAAGTGGTTTCGCAGACTGTACCAGCAGTCTCCGGGACAGCTTCTTCCACCAGGCAACCAGGCCTGTGTTACACACTTGCGTGCACAGACATATCCACGCACGCACACGCACACGCACACGCACACAGACACAGACACAGATATAAATATAAATATAAATATAAATATAAATATAAATATAAATATAAAATGTAACAATGAAAATCTTTTATGTTGAATCCTTCACATCCGCATAGTTGCTAAAAGTGTATATCTCTGCCTGTCACAGAATGGCACTCACCATGGGCTCTGCATGCTTCAAAAGAACTTCTGTTCAGAACATCGGATATGTTTAAGTTTTCCTGTGGTGGATTGAGGCTGTCTGTGTTCGACCATTTCCGTAACCTTCCGAAAGCGACAACCTGAAGCATACAGCCCCTTTCCACAGGCACAGCGATGGGTCAGATGACAACCTGAAGCATACAGCCCCTTTCCACAGGCACAGCGATGGGTCAGATGACAACCTGAAGCATACAGCCCCTTACCACAGGCACAGCGATGGGTCAGATGTGCTTTCTGCGGATGTGAAAATATCCAGGGTTTCAGCTGGTCTGGAAATTCTGTGCATTCTTCACACAACATCCTCTGCCACTGTGTTGTCTGCACACAGGCCACGTACGAAAACACAAACAGGACAATGTGGAGACAGGAAAATATGTGATTATTTGCGTCGTGATTTGCAAACACACCAGCAGTGGCTTGTTTGTGTATCGTCTGCAATAAGCTTTTAAAGCCAACGGGTGGCTTGTGGTGTACTATGTATGTAAGCTTACTGCATGTTTGTTGTCATTTCAGTCATCATGTTTCCTTCTCGTGTAAATCATGAAACCACTGATGGACAGCTTCGACTCATCCCACGTTCAAGTTTAGGTAGTTTGGAAAATATTGTTTGACGGTGGTGAGACCTCAAATAATAATATAACTTTTGTTGCAGTTGCGTATGTGTATGTGTATGCGTGTGTATGCGTGTGTGTGCGTGTGTTCCTGTGTGTGCGACTATTCTTTAGGTCACCCAGAGAAATGAGGGTTCATTGGGCACATTTCACCCAAGTGGAATCAGTAACCCGTTGACCTGCCTGA
This sequence comes from Electrona antarctica, assembly GCF_951216825.1. Classification (NCBI taxonomy): domain Eukaryota; kingdom Metazoa; phylum Chordata; class Actinopteri; order Myctophiformes; family Myctophidae; genus Electrona; species Electrona antarctica. The sequence continues at coordinate 29,226,442 of NC_136798.1, forward strand.
CCCCATTCCCCAGGTGGGCCCATGAGTAATCATCTGTGAACACACACCACGATACCAAGAAGAAACAACATGTCTAGCAATACCTCTGTTGATCTTCGGCCACATCCAAAGGAATCAAAAGTGACATGGCATGCCTGCCAGACTCTCCTCTGCCCACAACAGTGCTGTCCCCTGTGGGGGTTTTGGGGAGAATTTCACGAGGCCCTTGTTCCGTCCAAGGAGAATGCCTGCTCATTATATCATCACACACACATGCGCTTTTCACACAGTGGGGTTAAAGTGATTTGAGGAAAACAATAGGAACTGAAAAAAAGGAGACTTTTTTCTTTCTTCTGTTGTCACCAACGCGGAGTAACTGTAGTGTTTGATTTCAGTCTGATAGACGATCCTCCTGAGGCGAACAATTAATATTTAACTTGATAGTGCCGGAGAGGCATGCCTTTTGAGCAAAGTGAGGACACACAACAATGGAGGCAATTTAAACGTGCAAAACGAAACCATTGAAAAAGCAGGGATCATAAGTCATCTCTGGGCGATTGAAAGGACCATGTGTGCTGGACTGAAGCTCTCAACATTCAATTAAAAATGTGGCTTTCTATCCCAATGCACTGGGCTGTCTCCCCTATCTGTTGCACCTTTGTAAAGCAGCAATGTTCATATCCATTACTCAAACGTGAAGAGAGGTAGCGTGCCATGCCTCTCCTCACCTCTGCAGCACATGGCAGGGCCTCCCCTGGCTGCCATTTCCAATCTAAGAAGTTATATTGCTTGCAAATAAGTGTAACGCTTCTAATTCCCCTTTAATTGATTATTCATCCCTCCCCGACCTCTGACCCCATCCGCCTCTCTTATTTCAACTTCTCCTGAGTGAAATCCAACCGACTCCACCGAATTATTCTTGGAAGTCCCCCTGGAGAGTCTGACATTTTGCCCTTTTCCGATACTCAGCCATAACTCTGAGTAAACATTCCAAAGTACGAGAGAGGCCGCATTCTAACGTTCAGGTTATGCCAAAACAAAAAAACACAAGGCCTTAATAAACATCTTGTTCGAACACAAATGACAAAACACGCCATGTCTGGGTCGATGACGCAGACTGCTATTTGTCAGTTGTTAATATTGTTATTCTACCCGAATGTTCATGTTTATTTGAATGTTAAACCATGTCTAATTGAGGAGTTTCATTCCTAAATTAAACACCCACCACCAGGATACTTTATTTTTACATTAGAGGGTAGGTATTATTCTTTTGAATTTCAGCTATAAAGAACACTCACTCAGACTGATACCAGGCACGGCACAGCAAATGTATCAGGCACGTGCACTGCACACATGCACGTGTATGTGTATAAAGCACATTGCAACAAGTTGATGTGAGTACAAAATAAATACATTATAAAAAGGACATTTGAAAATAGTTGAAGACATAGAGAAGAGTAGAAAATAAAAACAAGATGAAATAAATCAGATATAATGAGAATATATGAGATTAAAGTTACGGTCTAGCACAAGGAATTGATCAAAAACTCAATAAAATGCTGCGGCAAACAGAAAAGATGTCCACTTTGATTTAAAGAACTGAGAGTTGTAGAGTGGACCTGCAGCTTTCTGGGAGTTTATTACAGATATGTGGTGCATCGAAACAGAACGCTGCTTCTCCACGTTTCATTTTGATTGTGCGGACAGAAAGCAGACCTGCCCCAGACATCCTTGAGGGGTCTGGATTTTTCATAACGTAGAAGATCAGAAATGTACAGTATTATGACCCTAAACAATTCTGTGCTTTATAATCCACCGGTAGTATTTTGAGCAGCAGCGTTCTGAATCAACTGCAGCTGTCTTTTCTTTCTTTTCTTTTTTTCTTACAGAGAGCTGTAAAGTTACCGTTACAGTAGTCAAGTCTAGCAAAGATGAATGACTGGACAGGTTTCTAAATCCTGCCGAGACATATAGTCCTTGAATTCTTTATGACAGTGACCGGCTTTATAATTGTCTTAATGGCTTTTGAAATTCAGTTTAGGTCAGCTTCCTTACATTTAAGATTTTTGGCTTAAGGTTGTGGTTTTCTTCCATTGGCTTCAAAAACAATTACTTCAGTTTTGTCTTTTTTAATTGAAGAACATTCTGGGACATCCAATATTTGCTTTGTTCAATGCACTTACAGCTGTGCTTGTATGCGAGTGACATCTGTATAAATATGGTTCAGTCAGACAACGAATAGATTTACCAATATTTATTACAGAATGAGTATAAGTGTGCATATGATATTTGACTTGGCGTTCGGCTCTGCTGGATTTTCTCCCTGCTCGGCACGATTAAGCACCAACATAAAACATTAAGAGCAGGGAGATAGATATACAATAAACCCCCCCATGGGGAACGACGTAGCAGAGCCCACTGGTGGTGCTGGGGAGGCGGTGGGAGCAAACAGGCGCATACCAACAGTCCGGGGACAAATGACAGCAGGAGGATGACAGCAGGAAGAACGGAGACTGAGGTGAGCTTAAATAACATGGCAATTGGTCAGCTGACTGCCACGTCAGCGTAGGCAGGTAGGAATGAGCATGAGTGTAGTACCTTGGTAATACGCATGCATACAGTTGGGTGCCACCGATATTGTCCCTTATCATTTGACCCATTTAGGCCTGACCTGAACATTTAAAAAAATCCTTCTAAATCCTCCAGTTTTCTGAAATAAATATTTTCACGATTTTTCAAAAATAGCAGACCTACAAGCTCGTAGCGCGCCACTCGGTGGCGCGCTATGAGCTTGTAGATCTGCTATTTTTCAATAGCTAAATTATAACATAATGTTTAAAACACCAAAAGGGGTTCCCGCCCAAAATGGGTTAACTGTCCTTTTGCGCAGATCACGCAAACCTCAGCAAAAAGAAAAGGACAATATCGATGGCCTCCAACTGTATGCGCCCATGGGCATGGCATGAACCCCCTCGAGTATATCTGACTGAACTAACTCCGCAGGCTACGTCTCATTAACATATTTTGTTGTTTTCCATAATCGGAGTCATTGGAAGCATGAAGATGTTGATCATAATAGGCCACAGAATGCAGCCTTGGGACACTGCAGGTTGTTGTTTGTCTGCTCATATGATAATTACAAAGTATCCCTGTTCTTTAGATGGGATTCAGACCAGTTTAGTACTGTGCCAGAAAGTCCCACCCATTTTTCCAGTTGGTTTAGTAATACGTTGTGGCTTGGGGGATACCATGTCAGTGTTAATGTGGATGGCATTCTGTCGGTGTCATCATTGCTATGGTGTGGTCGAAATTCTAACTGGAAGACATCAATGCAATTATATATGTATGAGATATTGAAACTATAAATCTTTACAAAACTGCTGGTACAGTATGCAGTGGTGAACTAAGTACTCAACCCAACTGTACCCCAGTACTTAAAGGGGAATTTCTCCCTAAACTTTTTTTTAAGTAAGTTGATAATTATGTATATTGACCAAAAAATAATATTAAAAAAAAATAAAGATATAGGGGGCTGGGGCTGGGGCTGGAGATGAAGCTGGGGCTGGGGGGTCTAACGCTAGAACTCCTATTCAATCGCACAATTGGTTTTTGTTTTTTGTTTACATCTGTTCTAGATGATGTGACAGCAACACTCCATGCATTGTTGACACTGCACTCTTCCTGGTCTACGTGAGCTGGTGTTAGACCCCCCAGCCCCAGCTTCTGCTCCAGCTGCAGCTTCAGCTCCCCTATATCTTTATTTTATTTTTATTTTTTTGGTCAATATACATAATTATCAACTTATTTTTGTAAAAAAAGGGTTAGGGGATATCGGTAGGGTCACTACCAAGTGACCCTGTCAAATTTGTACTTAAAAAATTACAAAGTACATTTTCTTTTTTTTTATCAATGCTCATTGCTGTATAAAAAAAATAGAAATCCTCCAAATAATTCAAAGATTTTCCAGACATTTTCCAAGTGAAATGAAATGAAATCTATATTTACCCAGGGTATCTGGGCTAAGCTCAAGAACTTGTTTCCAGCCAGGCCCTGCTCATAGAACACATTTCATCGTAGTGGTTGATGCCTTGTTCAAGGGCATTTCAGCGGTGGTAATTTTAACGTGTCGGACGGCTGATTCGAACTGGGAACCTTCCGGTATCTAGACCGCGCCGCTATCCGTTCGGCCACCGCTGCCACAAGTGAAAATAGCAGATCTAAAGCTCACACAGTGCTTTGCATCACAACTTGTTGTGAGCCTTTAGATCGTCTATTTTCACTATAAAATGGGGCTTAAGTGGTTAATTCCCTAGAAATTATGTTGAGTCAAAATACAAAATTCTTTGAATGTAAGTGCAACCAACGTGAGCAACCAACTGTGGTGTAACGCGACACGCAAACGGATGTCTACCCGCCTACCCGGACGTTCTCCACAGCATTGACCCGGATGTTCTCAGACAGCAGACAAACACCGGCGGCCATTGCTTAGCTAGTAAGATTATATTTAGTATGCTGGTATGAAGGACCAGTTGTGTGACAAAAAAAATAAATACATGTACATCTATTTATGTATTTATTTAAAAGAAAAACATGATGTATATGTATGTAGCCTATGTATTTATTTTTTTATTTAACTCTAGCACAAATGGTCCTCCATATGCTGAGAGAAAGAAACAGCATAACATTTCTCTCATGTGTGTGTGTGTGTGTGTGTGTGTGTGCGTGCGTGCGTGCGTGCGCACGTGTGTGTGAAGTTCTGTGAACGTGCGCGTGTGTGTGTCTATCGAGATGTGGGATTTTGCCCAAATGAATAGATTAAAAGCTGACAGCACATCTGAGAATTTTGCAACTAATTTGCAACTGAGGCTCTGGGTCAATATTTGCATTTGCTGATATATTCTTTTCTCTCCCCCATCCTTCTTTATGCAACTGTCACAAGTTGACATCTTTGTTAGAAACGGTACTGAATAGCATTTTGGGAATCTGCTTCGACAGGCCGGCTCTCCGTTAAGCAGGCTGCATTAGAGACAAGTGGACATATATAATTACGGTATAGAGAACAAAAATAGATTCCTTCAACGGCTCCCACCACCCACGGATAACTGATCCGAAAAATAAATAAAATCATTGTCATTTTGCGACGGCAAAATAGCGTTTTGTCTTGTAAGTTAACCAGATGACGGTCTGTGAACCGAAAAGCTGTTCCAGTGGAAAAGACAGTGTGTGGGAACCGATATTGGACACTCTGCCTTGTGATTAGCTGAGACGGCTTGCCAACATAGATGGCGTCGTGCTTGTCGCGAGGGCATCAGCTGCTTGGCGTGGGCACTCACTCACCTGTAGTGGTTTGCTTTAGCATGCTTCACGCTGCACATGCCTTAATTGTTGTTAAGTGAGTTAACGTTGTTGAGATAATAAAAACAAGGACTTGTTGCACTACCCCAGCTGTCCTGGGGAAAAAAAACAATATAGCGTGCAGGACTCCATTCATCTGAGATAGTCGTCGGCCCATGGCGCTCTCCGACGCACTTGACGATCTGCAGGTGTGCAGAAGTTCTGTTCTTTTCACGCTGTGTTCCCTTTTTTGAGTCACGGAACGTCTGAGGCATACTGTATGAATTTTTCAGTACACAGAAAGTCCATTTCACTAGCTCTTCTTATAAATAATGACTTTCTATCGTGCAAAGGAGAGCTATTTATGTATATTCATAAAGCGTTAAAATTCATAGCCCTTTTCTGCCTGAAATGTGGGAATTACGGCTCTGTGACGGATCACTTCTTTATCTATTTTGACTTGGTACACAAGACGAGGCTTGTCGGGCTTTTCCAAATTGCTCCAGGAGAACCATAAACATTTTCACAATCCACTCTGCACATTTGAACATGTCACCTTATGCTGCCGTTCCCACTGCACGGCTCAGAGTGGTCATTTAACTCAGAGAGAGTGTACATGTGACCAGAACGACCAGTAAAGGTCCATCTGGTTACATTTGTTCATTTTCTGACTCACATTAACACTCTGGATTGTGCAGTGTTGTACGGCTCTAAAAATACCCTGCGGCCAATCAGAAGAGTCTCAGGCCCTTGAAAGAGCGGCCAGTGTTAACAGTGAGGCTAGGCCATTAGATAGATTTGAGGATGACTGATGACCTATATGTTGGGGGCAAACGGGCAAGAAGCACTGTGTGTGCGTGTGTTGGGTGGGGGAGGCGCATAGGTGTCTATGTGGTGTGTGTGTGTGTGTGTGTGTGTGTGTGTGTGTGTGTGTGTGTGTGTGTGTGTGTGTGTGTGTGTGTGTGTGTGTGTGTGTGTGTGTGTGTGTGTGTGTGTGTGCGTGCGTGTGTGCGTGTACTAATATAGATGAGGTTTCTTTTTTTGTCATGGAGAGATATCAGAGCATGGAGGAGCCATGTGGACGAGTCCGGGCGAGTCTATCAAGCAGGAATGAGTGCAATTCCCCCGACAGATAGGCTGGGGTGATGGAGCTAGGGGAGAGAACATTAAGCGTTAGTGTTTTGGCGAGGGACTATAAGTGGGGGGCCGGGGGGGAATTTTTCTTTGGGGGGGGGGGGGGGGGGGGGGGGGGGGTGTTTGGGTTTGATTGAGGGGGGATGGGGGGATGACAAGAGTGTGTAGAGCAGCGGGGCCTCGAGGATGAGAGCACAGAGGAGGAGTTTGTGTTCTGTGTGTGTGTGTGTGTGTGTGTGTGTGTGTGTGTGTGTGTGTGTGTGTTGGGGGGGGGGGGGGGTGTTGGAGGTTTAATGCAGCTTATCAGGATCACAGGGAGGCTTTCAGGGAGGCCGGGATGGAGCCAATTTACAACATGGGGAGATGCATCCCAGCACCGGAATCACACAAAGATTTGGTAGATTGGTGACTCGTTCACTGTTTGTCCCATTTTCAGGACCCAGTGTGGATGCAAGGTGTTGGTTTTAGTCCAGGAAATTGTCCGAGAATGGGGGCGGCATAGATATTTGTTCCTGTCTTTTGGTGGAACATATCCCCTGCAGATGCTCGCTGAAGGACTGAATAAGCTCTCCTCTCACCAACAGAAGAATACAAGTACCACTCGAGTCTTCCTGTACTTGGAGCACCATTGAGTTGCAAATCTGGCCAAGGTCCTGTTCTCAGTAAATAAACAAGCAGCTGAATAATAAGCCTTCTCATTCAGCAGTCCATTCAGGAAAGCTCACCTCAGCTGGCTAATCAGTTTCCTAATTTGTCTCAGACTCTGCGGTTTTACAAGAACCAACCCCGTTTTGTGTTTATTTGATAGCTCTCGTTTAACTATAGCATGCGAGGTGGATGAGGGGCGAGTTTGCCCGATCGCAATTCAAGTCCAACCTGGAAAGCAGAAGGCGCCAGGGAGAGAAACCCTCCCCTTCTTCTCCTCTCCAGCGACCCTCTTCTGACTTTGCCGTTGTTGTGTGTGTCTGGGAGAGCTCGCGCTCTGACGATGTGGAAGGCAGTCATTACTGGTACAAGTGATTTCTCTTTCAGCCTGGTTCATGGGTCAATTGCTCTTTCCCATTCTATTTCATGGCAGAGTTGGTGGGATTGAGGCTCTGCCCCCCCCCCCCCCCCCCCCCCCCCCCTAACCTGAAGCTATTCCCACACATTCTTTTATTTCAGGGCGACTGAAACCTTCAGAGGCTCACAGTTTGCTCTTGTGCTTTACTTTATTGATCCTAACGAGGCAGCGATTTGTGTCATCTTGAACAGGACGGCCTTGTTTGTCTAGATTTATACGCTCTGTCTTCAGTGAAAATCCCTGGCCGGTAAAGTCTTCAACGCCCCTCGCTGTCCTCTTATTGAATAACTGTGAGCTGTCTTTTGATGACAGAGTTCAGGGCTTTACTCCTGACCATGGCCATACAGGTCTAATCACACACATAGTCAGTTTGTACGTGTGTGCATGCACACGCGTTTGTGTGAACCGCTATAGTATTTCCTGGGCATATGAACTTGAGTATATGCTAAAAAAAACAAATATACAGACAGTGACTTGCAGACAATATAATATGAACCCTATAATTTATTTTAAAAAATGCAAGCTCTCACAAAAACACCAAGGTGAAACATACAGCTGAATTCATCAAGTCATTGGCTTGGATCTTCAGCTCTCCTCGTTAAAATAATGTTTTAGAGAATGCATGTGTTTAATATTTAACCACGAAACATTTAAAACATTTAAAATAACATTTCTGAGTATAAGCCCTCCATTGTTAGGCCAAACAGGGTGACCTATTTTCAAACACCAAGCTTGGTGGGAGCTCATAACGTGTTGCAGTATACACCACTTCTATGTGCTTGTAGATCTGCTTTGTTTAAAAGCCGAAGTGTAAAATAGGACTTATTAAGTCCCATTAAGACCTGAGGCCAATTCTAATGTCTTCTAAATGACTTCATGTATCTATAAATACAAAGCCCCAAATTAAATGTATTTGGCCATGGACCCCATCTCAAAATATTTTGTTCCAGGGACTCCCAAAAGCAACGATTCTAGTTAGAAATGTCCGCTTTAAATAATATATATTCAAAGATTTGTACACATTTTCAAAGATTTTTCAAAAATAGCAGATCTACAAGCTCATAACATTGTATAGCTGATATTTTTTAATAGCCAACGCTAAAATCTAAAATGACACAGATGCTTTCCCGGTTTTAATGTGTTTAATAAATGCGCACATTCATGCACCCGCACACCCTGCTGTAGCTACTGTATGTACAGTAGTACGCCATAGGCTTTTCACCTCAATGAGACATTTAACTATATTAGAGACATTTTGTCGGGTTACACTACACACCAGCATTCCGAAGCTATTCCGCCGCATCACCCTGTCCCTCAACCCTAACTGTAACGTGGAAGCCACGTATTCTGAATGGCGGTGCGTGGAAATGCCACTCTGTCCCCACTCAGGACACCCAGCTTGAAAGCGGGGAAATCCTGGACAAACTGAGACGTCTGGTCACCGTAGCCACTAGCCAGGCAGTCATTCAGGCTTCAGACACACTTGACACCTGTTGAGCTTCTGGTTGAAGAGAGGTTGATTGAAAGGCATTTGTGCTGGATTTCCTGACGAACGGTAAACTAAGGCAGGCAGACAGACAGCAGACTCTATGGGAGAGGACAGGAAACATTTCAAACTCATGTTCAGACTGGCAGCCCAAATTCCATATTTGGCTATCTAGATTGGAAGGAAAGAGGTTTCTATCAAGTCTGAAAAGAAAAACAGAAAAAGAAAGCAAGTAGCAAAACAAAACAAAACCAAAAAAATGCATTTTTTGCTAATCCAATTTGAGGCACTTTCCTAGGTGGGTTGAAATGCGATTTTGATCTGATTTCTAAGTTTGTGTTACGTCGAACGTGTCACAGCACATTAGTAGATCTGCTACTTTCGGTGAGCAACACCACTGCATGCCAAGGCAGTTATTTTCTAACACCATTTTTCTCCCAGTTTAGTCAATATGCCGATGAATTCCTCCCCACACTGCCAGACCTGGCACTGCTCTTGTACCCGACTGGCTCACCTGAGGAGCCCCCATCAGGAGGGCACAGCGCCTCCATCCTACTCCTCCTGTTCAACACCCCCCCTGACGGTCATCACTTCGTCAGCCCATAGGAGTACGTGCACTCGTGCAGGGACAAACATCACCCTCGCCAGCCAGCTTCCCGCCCACAGACACAGGCCAATTGTGTTCTAAATAGACACGTTGGTGGTGGATTCGAACCCCTAGACTCCACGGTGGTGGACAAGGACGCTACTTTACCCCTGCAATAACCAATCGTCTATACAACAGTATAAACTAGAAAAAGTGCCCCTCGGGGCACAGGTCTCCACCAGGGCAGGTCAGGTTGTGGCCTCCTGGTGGTGCTATAATAGGAAAAGGGTGCCATTTCTTCATACGCCTTTAATGGCAATTGGATGATTTGAGGCATTTTGTTCCAAAAAATGTGTTTTGCAAAAATCAACCTGTTGGTGGCGCTATAACAGGCCAATGTGAAAAGGGTGGGATATATTCCTCAGCCTAGTAAGAAAATGTGTGAAAGATTTCACGTAAATTGCACGCTGCGTTCATGATTTGAGGCTTTTGTTCAAAACGGGGCAATCTTGCAAACTGTGAAAGCCAATTATAGCCAATTAGGATGGAATATGAAATATCGGACAGATCCGACTTGCGCACATGACCATAGAGATACTGTGTAACGATTTGTGAGATTTTTGGACAGAATCTGGAGGAGTAATATCAAAAAATGTGTTTTACAAAAGTCGGCCTCCTGGTGGCGCTATAAAAGGCAGATGCGGAAAATGCAGGTCAAAGGTTTGTCCTTGGCCTCTAGGGAGTGTGCATGCAACGTTTCACGCAGATCGGTGCAGTTTTAGGTAAAACATGTGAAAAGCTGCTTCATGGTGGCGCTATAACAGGCCGTTCTGGAAAATGTGGGGCAGAGGTTCATCGTTGGCATCCAGGGAGTGTGTGTGCAAAGTTTGGCATTGACCGGGTTAACGGTGCCGGAGATTAGCTGGTAACAGACGGGCGGAAGGACGGACACACACACACACGGACACACACACACACACGGACGGAGTGCAAAACATACTCTCTCCCCATGCCTTCGGCCTGGTGGAGACAATGAAGCATTACTCACGCATGCATTATGTCGTTGCATGCCACAGCAGACAATGCAGTTGGCTAGATGGTGTCTGAATAGACACGTATAACAGTGTGTACAGTCAGCTTTATATATCATCTTTGAGAAATAAACCAGCTTTGCTTGCACTGTGTATACTGACTATACTGCATCACATGTGCCATTGCTCACCAAGGCCCCCCACAAGTGTTTATGTTCCCGAGGAGGGAAACAAAAGTCATGTTTCTCCACCGCGCTTGCAAAACAGAGCTCGTCGGACAGGATCCCAAGGATATCGGCGTGGGCGCTGTCATTGAACACCGCAGTGTTTGCATTTGCCTCCCGTGCGCGGCCCAACAGCAGTGCTACTGCGAACACAATAACAAAGGTAATGCTGATTCCCCTTGTTATGTTTTGCAATGTCCAGCTGCTCCGCATGACCGGTAGCATTCATGGGTTTGCGTTGGCGTGCCAAAGCGAGTGGAGTTAGCCTATAGAGAAATGACGAGAGCCCGTAATTCCAGTTTGTCAGATGGCCACTGTGTGTAGACCAGTTGGCGTGTGATGACAATTTAGCGTTTTGGACCACTGTTTCTCAATTGGCCATTACAGGTCTGGAACTCAGAGAGTTTGTTTGTTCTTGTTGAATTGACAGTGTAGATTGGGGCCCTGGAGATTAAAAATATATATACTGTACTTCATTACTGTCAGGCAGAAATCCCTTTTTATTATTTTAAAATAGTTAGAAAAGCCTAATTTCCTATTTCACAGGGCATTCATTTAGCATACAAGGTTTTTGCCCGACAGCAACGATATATTGTTTTTGATCAAATTGGGTTCCGTGGCCTAATGCACATTAAACTGGGTGTCCCATATAACGGTTGAGTCACCATATTGGAAGTGGACATTATATAGTATGACCTTCAAGCGACCATGCACCAACGGTCTATTCAAACCATGAGGTTGTGTTGTCGGGTGTGTACAGGAGAGACGAATGGAAGCCGGGGGCTGCATCCATCTTATATCCACTTTCCACACCACATGCTCCCAAGGCTGCTGTAGTCAGAGGTCAAAGTTCTGTCCCCTTACCTCATCGTGTCCTTGTCTCAGATCACCACAACACACACGAATGCACGCACGCACACTCATGCGGTGCCATCTCCATGCACTGACCCTCGCTCCTGAAGGCATTCGTGTAAACACAGCTGCGTTGTTGACATTAAAGGAGGTTCCTCCTCTTTGAACGCCCCCTCCCCCCCTCCACCATCCATGCCCCCACCAACACCACCCTGCTCTCTCCACCCACCCGCCCACCCACACATGCATGCACAGTTGCACACCCACATTACGTACGTACGTGCACTCACGCGCGCGCGCGCGCACACACACACACACACGCACACACACACACACAAATTGCTCAATGGTTGGGAGGAGGATACATGCATCCTCAACAAAGCCAAGTCATTAAAGTGACATCATACATACACACCCTCCTCCATACATACACACACACTTAAAAGGTAATGGGATCTCCCTGAAGCTCAGGTGTGACAAGTCACATTGTGATTTAGCATCAACAAACAAGAACAAACACTGCTGCTGGGAGAGAGAGAGAGAGAGAGAGAGAGAGGCAATTGACACTGTGTATATTACCACCGTGTGACAGCAAACTGCGATATGCTGCACACAAGTAGTCTTCAGCAATGTAGCTGCTTGATGACGATTTTATTTGGAACAATAAAAGTCTGGTTAAACATTGCGGAATACACTTTTTTGACTCCATTTCTTTTCGTATCCTCGCGGGCTCCTCCATGTTTCGCACGGACAGGTCGAGAGAACTGTCTAGGTAGGAACAGCAAGGGAGGTGGTGTACGATGCTTAGAACATGCATTCCCTCAAATCCTTCTATCCTGAAATATCTCACACTCCCGTCGAACATTCTGGCATGTCAACCATCCTAGTGGCCTTCGACAGAGGCACCACCACAAGGGCATCCCGACTGGTTACTTCACTTCCTGGCATGGAAACGGCACTGGCCTCCACAGCAAAGTGCGGCAGAGCGTGGTACGGACGGCCCTGAGCATCAGTGGGTGTGAGTCAGTAAAGCTTGTAGAATTATCAAAGACCCCAGCCACCTCAGCCATGGACTGTGTAAGGCAAGCTGCTCCCCTTTGGCAAGCGGTAGCGCAACATCAAGGCCCAGCTAGACCAGCAGGCTCCAGGAAAGCTTTTTCCACCAGGCTTCTGAACAATGGACGCTAACGGCCTGATGCCTGTCTGCCTGTTGCATTTCTTTAGACTTCATTGACAGCACAGTGGAGAGAGACACGAAATGCGGAGAGAGAGAGAGTAGGGGGGTGATATTCATGAAATGGGGAATCGGACCGACTCATCAGAGCATTACATCCAAGTGGTACGCACTTAAACCATTCGCCCCAATAAGCGCATTTATTAAGGCAGGACAGGCACAGCACACACACCACATATAATATTGAAAGACATCCCTCACACACAAGCACAGTCTACTTTATATTTAATATGCGCGCACACACACACGCACACGCACACGCACACACACACACACACACACACACACACACACACACACACACACACACACACACATGTTTGTAACATTTTTGTTTTGTTATAAAACTCTGATCACTTCTCTCATCACTCTCATCGCTAATTCTCTTCTTAAGGAACTGAAACCTCACCTATAATGAGTCGACCGACATGCAGTAATGGTAACAACTTTGTTGGACGAGAAACAAACAAACACAGAAGGCATTAAAAGGCAATCCAGTGCATGGGGTTGTGTGTTGCATGTGGTGTGGTTGTTAGCAGCTCGCACGTGAAGACCTCAGCAGAACCCACATCTGACTGGAAGTGATGGAGTACATGTAGTACATGTACTTCAGTACTGCACAGAATCCCTATTCTGGTTGTTAGCCATAAATAGCCGATCTAATGAGCTCGCAACAAGACGCATTGTGAGTAGGCAGAGCAAACTCAGGTCTGATTTAATTAGTCTAGAGGGTTTAAGTGGTTACATTTTTGACGAACCTTTACTTAAAGTAGCCTATAAACTATTTGAGTATGATATATATATATATATATATATATATATATATATATATATATATATATATATAGTAAGTTAGTAAGTAAACTAATTAAGCTATATTTTCAAAAGATTTTGACTTTTGAAAAATATATTCCTGACAGACATTCTGCATAATGAGTCCTTTTACTTTAATATTTCCATTGAAAGAAAAACAAACTCCTGCACAAGATGTCTTCAAATGCAAGCAAAATATTTAATGAGAGTAAGAATGTTTCGGGTTATTAGACCCATCAAGGATAAGCTGATGAAGGTCTAATAGAGCAAAACGTTGTTATTAAATCCGGTCTCGAGATACATGGATTACAGTTACAGATGTACGCACGTTTGTATATGTATAAGGTAGTAAGCACGTAAGTAGGCCTACAGAGATTCCTTACATTTATTGTAAGAAGATATTTCAATTGACAATACTTTTGCTTTTACTCAAGTACATGTTGAATGCACGGCTTTTACTCGTAACACAGCATTTCCACGTTGTGGTACTGCTATTTTTTACCAAAGTAAATGATCTGAGTATACTTAATCCATCACTGTTCATGGAGACCATCCTGGGAAAACCAGTGGCATTAAGTGAATTATGAGCCTGTGTGCAAACCGTGAACGACAGACCAAAACCAGCCCAGCATCTCAGCTGTATCAAGCAGAAACCTTGTATCTCCATATTTCAACTTTTCATGTTTTATTCACAAATCAATGCCCTACTACAGTACCTCGTCATACTATAGCAGTTTTCACGTAAAGGACTCCCAAAATTATATGTATTTGGCTGCATCTGAAAAAAATATTTTGTGCCAGGGGACCTCCAGATTGAAGCATAGCTTTCAGATAAGAATATTTGCTAAAATATATATATTCAAAGATTTGCACAAATGTTTTTATGTTCATAAAAAGCAGATCTACAAGCTCATATAGCGGGGTCACTTTGTGCCGTGCTTTTTTGCAGCTACAAGGTTTCCATGGGGACAGAGAGGAGAGCTTGAAAAACAACGGAGAAATGTGCACCGCGGGGTTAAAAGAAGACGCTAATTTGGTGGAATGTGGTACTCTCATATTTGGTTTGGCCCGCGCCCAGGTGATTGATGTGCCAGAGGACCTGAGTGAGAGGCGGATTGTGTGTTGTGTTGATGGTCTGTTTCACTCCATAATCAGGTGGGGAGGGCATGCGATTGATTCCCCCTAAACCCCTTTCCCCTCCCGTCTTTATGCGTGTGGGCGTGCCAGTGGGGTGAATAGGCCAGTCAATCTAAGCTAATTTCTTTTGGGTCACGCCCCAAAAGAAATTGCAATAGTAATCGTTCAAGGTTTTGTATGATCCTTAGGGCCATCCAAATAACATATTAAAAATGTATTATTATATACATTTTGGATCATGGTAAATTCAGGGGTTGAACGTATCTACCATTGAAAACCTATGTAAGGCAAACATTTCAAATTTGAATTATGCTTTAAGTGTCAAACTAGGCGTTATTCATGATTCTGAATCCATTCCAAGCATTAGTTTTGCCCAAATGTGCCCTTAGCTGTATGTGATGACCTCATCACATTTGTGAAGATGGCATGGCCGTTTTTAGGCCAAGGAGTGTTTTTCGTGCAAAACTAATGCTTGGAACGGATTCAGAATCATGAATAACCCCTAGATTAACATGTCACATACTACTTAAAGTAGCCTTACCGGGTATATACAGTAGGTTTGCCTTACCGGGTATATACAGTAGGTTTGCCTTACCGGGTATATACAGTAGGTTTAAATGGTACCCCAACGTTCAACCCCTGAATTTACCATGATCCAAAATTGAATAAATTAATCATATTAATGATTTAATGATTAAACAATTAACCCCCATTTTATACTGTAAAAAAAAATAGACAATCTATAGGCTCACCACGTGCGCATTGACCAGTGTCAATGAGGACATTCACACTTGTGCGGCTGTGTGTAGCTGCATGTACAATAATATTAACACACTGTTGGTGTATGTGTGCGTGTGTGTGTGTGTGTGCGTGCGTGCGTGCGTGCTTGCATACAGGCATGAAAGTGGCCGTAAGCCAGTGTGTGTGCCTGTTAGTTAGTGTCTGTGTGTAGCTGTGTGAGTGATAGCCTAGCACATTTGCATGTGTGCCGTGCGTGTGCATTATTGCGCCATGTGTGTACACACGTGCGACTCTCAAGGCCCTGCTACTGTTTTAGATTACCTGGCTCATTGGGAAATGCCTCCCAGTTTGTTGTTTCCATGCCCTCGCTTTCTGCACCCGGCAGATTGTCTCCCCGCGGCCTTGGAAGACCTCTCCATCTGTAATATTGTTGCTGCATGTCGTCAGGCAGAAACCTTGTATCTCCATATTTCAACATTTTTATACTAATTTCATTTTCATAAATTAATGCCCTACTACGTCATCTTACAACAGTGTCACACAGAAGTAGTGAAAACGGTCAATCTACAAGCTCACAAACGTGTTGCTGAGCTTGTAGATGGTCTGTTTTCACTATTTCAATTTAAAAAGAATAGTCATTTTAAAAGTGATGGTTTTGGCCGTACAAGGTTTCCACCCGACAGCGATGATATTGTAATGAGCAAGATGATACCGGTAATGATTGCACCTCTATGAAAAACAAAACAAAAAATATATATTTAGAATAAAAGAAAAGTAATAATGAGTATTTGATTTAGAATAGTCTGGAGTGCCATATTTCCACTTGTTTCATCTTTCTTTCCCCCAAGCTTTATATTTTATTCAGAATCTCTCTTCGCCAGACATCTCAAAGACATTTGGGAGAAATGATACATGCCTTTTTCACTGTAGCAGGTATGAATTCCAGTCTGTGGGTTGCCTTGCCTAGTAAATAGCTCCTCACGCACTGCGTGAGAGACGTGCAATCATCTGTCTATTGTTATTTCCAGATCCGAGCTGGCTTAATTTGTGCCCTCGATGCATATGGGAAAAAGAAATATTACAATAATTTGTTTTGATTGACTTTTTACGGCATGGCCCCGAAGGGACCAGTGGTTTAGAACGGGTTGCATTGGTTCTACCTGTCTGTCTGCATACAATGTATTAGAGTGTGGTTGTTTGCAGGGGCAATTTATTTTTATTATTTTTTTTTTTTAGGGTACTTGTTACACTGACACACAGTAGCGTCTCCACAAAGGTAGACCAATCACAGTGTAGAGTAGATCAATCACAATGGACCATACTACTCCACTGCTACACCCACAAAAGTAGACTGCACCCTGCAGGCGACTACACACAACGATGGCTGATTTAAACGGTGACACCTGGCCTGAGCTAAACTAATTAGACTCTGAGCTAGGTGTGATAAAACACCTGTTGTGCATCGACGCACACACAGGATAAATCAGACACACACACAGTCACACACTCTCTCAGTCAGAAAGAGCTGACAGGTTGTTTTATTTCCTGTTTGGATCTTATTTCTGTGTGGTGACAACTACTACTGATTACACCTATAAAGCATGGCAAGCATATGAATGTATAGGTTACTGGTGCTGCACTGAAATAAAGATAACATTTGCTATTGAGCCTGTTACACTAGCATGTCTGAGAGGTAATTGTGACTGTTTGTTTTAAGATTTTAGTTGATTATCTTTGCCCATGAAGCTTTTAGAAGGATCCCCTTCCATGACCATCATCATCCATCACCATTTCATCATCTCAGAATTTTTTGACATCTGAAACATTTTCTAAATGCTACTGATTTTACTTCAGACATGCTAGTGTTATTAAACATTACTACTGGTTAGTTAGGAGGCATTTGTTCATCATCATATCATATGTAGCTTTGTTCCCAAGCAGCACAAGCTAGTAACTTGCAAATGGAATCCATAGCTACAGACTGCCAATATAGGCTGTAGTAGGGAGTAATGAGAGTGATTTTGGATACAGCCCTAGCATATCGCTAAAGTTCTAGTCCACCAGGTCTAAATTGGCACCTGATTAGTCGTAATGGGAATTGGCGTTTGGCAGCTAGTCTCCATGACTGAAGTTGAGAACCAGTAATTTAACTCACTCACCATTTTCAGACCATCCCTGAAACACAAATCTCTGAAAATGATACATTTTTACTTCTCTCCAATTTACAGTCACTCTGTAGCCTATATGCCACTAATCGCCTGTGTGACGTACAGTGGTTTTGGGGTCCACGGACCTTCAGCATTCCTTGAGGAGGGGGTTCCAAATGGTCTGCAACTCAGAGTCCTTGAAATTAAAAAGTTTGAAAACTCAATAATGCCCAATAGTATCATGCAGCTGAAGACACAATAAAAGAGCTTACAGAATGGCTATCTTTCATCATCCTGTTTAACTGCATACGTTGGCGCGTTTGTTTAAACAGGATATTAATACTGGCTGTCACTCTCCGGTGCCCATGCCATGTGGAGCCACCCAGTGCTGCTCATGGATCCACATTGATAATGAGAGCCAACTACAATTACTGCACATTTCAATCATCTCTAGAGAGAGAGAGAGAGAGAGAGAGAGAGAGAGAGAGAGAGAGAGAGAGAGAGACACACACACACACACACACACACACACACACACACACACACACACACACACACACACACACACACACACACACACACACACACACACACACACACACGGACGGACGGACGGACGGACGGACGGACAGACGGACAGGGGGACGGACAGACGGACGGACAGGGGGACAGACGGACGGACAGGGGGACAGACGGACAGGGGGACAAAGAAAACAGGAGAACATGGAAGGCAGTGAGTCTAGGCATAGAACACTATTAATCCAGAGCGATTTACAGTAAGCAAGGTAAACACGAGGTACATCAAATGCATAGAAATAGTAATTTACTGTAGAACCATAGGTAAACCAAGAACCTGTCATCAGTCTAAACACAGTATAATATTAAAATAATAATAATCTGTACATTGAATTTGAAACTATACCTGAGTTTACCTGTTAAATGTCACATGCAATGCAGGCAGTGAGATTATCGGACAATAGTCAGAATACAAATATAGTATATAGTGTATTTGTTTTTTGTATTATAAAACAATGAGTAGGCTACAGTCTAACCTATGCTGTAGGGCAGGGGTTCTCAACGTTTTTGGCCGGGGACCCCCGGAAATGCTTTGGCAATGTCTCGGGACCCCCGCCCCGCCCCCTCCCGACCCCCAATATAAATTGACTGCTACAATAACCTTAAACCATTTTGGGCGGGAACCCCTTTTGGTGTTTTAAGCATTGTTATAATTTAGCTATTGAAAAATAGCAGATCTACAAGCTCATAGCGCGCCACCGAGTGGCGCGCTACGAGCTTGTAGGTCTGCTATTTTTGAAAAATCATGAAAATAAAATTAATTTTTTTTCTTTTTTTTTTTAAAATAATTTGGGGACCCCCTAAAATATTTTGGCGACCCCCCGAGGGGTCGCGACCCACGGGTTGAGAACCCCTGCTGTAGGGTAGGCGGAGAGATTGAAACCTATGATCTGAATAGTCATTATGTTGTATTGTCTCATTGGGCATTACCGATTACCCATCCCTCTAATGCAGTGGTTCCCAAACATTTCAGGTCGAGATCCAAAAGCGAGATTACACGTTTCCCGGGACACAAACTAGTGGAAATAGCAGATATACAATGCACAACGTGTCGCTTCGGGCGCAATTGCAAGCTTTTAGATCAGCACACTAATATATACTGTATATATATATACACACACACACATTTTTCTTATGTAGGAAAAGAAAATGGAATTGTTACCCGAGTGGTGACCCATAAAAACTCACAAATGGTCTCCTGACCCACTGTTTGGGAAACTGTGATCTAATCGATGTGCACAGGATAGATCAGTCATCCCCGTCACATGCATTCAAGAGAGACCCTGTGTCATGACAGCATCGCCATCTGCTCTGGTTTCTAAAGTACTGCCTCTCTCTACAATAAATGTGTTTACTTGACTGTGTCCCTGAGTGTCCCCAGCGAAGCCACCGAGGTGAAGGGTGGCAAACAATATATTAATAGCAATAGCATGAGCGGAAATGGCAAGTAATTATGTGCTGGGGTCCAGTGTTTCATGCGCGCGTGTGTGTGTGTGTGTGTGTGTGTGTGTGTGTGTGTGTGTGTGTGTGTGTGTGTGTGTGTGTGTGCACGTGTGTGCGTGTGTGCGTGTGAGTGTGCGTGTGCGTGTGCGTGTGTGTGTGTGTGCGTGTGTGTGTGTGTGTGTGTGCGTGTGTGCGTGCGCTGCATCTGTGCATGTGAGAGAAATAAAGTGATGAACAGGTAGAGGAAGAGAGCAACAGAACGTATATTTCCCAACCCTTGTATTTAGTTATTTTTTTCAATTATTTATTTCTTCCTCTCTCAGCTGAGGTTGCAACAAACCTCTCTGGGCACAAACAACCCGAAGGCATCCACTTCCATGGCGGCGGGGCCAATTTTACCCCCTGTATGTATCAGGTGTGATTCGAGAGTCAGCATCGTTCCCAAACAGACAGAATATTTAACGAGTTTGATGTATGGGTCGCGGCGGGGCGGCCCAGGTCCATGTGCCTTTTCCCCTCGGCATAAATAAATAAATAAATAAATAAATAAACGACTACAAACTAGGCGTCTCGAATGAAACGGGGCCGAAACGGAGATCTTCTCCAGGGATCCTCTGAAGGGTCTCCCATGCAGGGCCCCGGCAAACAGGAAGGAGGCCCGGCCAGGCCAGGCCCGGCCCGTAATGACCAAACACGACGCTGATTGGACATCTTGTATGCATTAAAACTGGCGAGGAGGAGGGGGGGGGGGTTGCATGGGGGTTAGATGATGCTCTGTGTCCTTCGGCCCGGGGAGATCCGATAACAAAGCCAGGCTGTATATGGCGGTAAGGTGATCCTATCACAGGGCCATGGCTGCAGGCCTCTCTCCCTCTCTCTCTCTCTCTCTCTCCTCAAAGAAACACCTCCCTGTTAGACAAGCAATGGAAGTGGAGACCTTGGGATGCACGTGTTTTTTCAACGGGCCAGTGAACTGAAAAGAGAGCGTATGTGGATGCATATGGTGACAATAAGGAGAGTTAAAACAGAATCCAATCAAATTACATATTAGAGGTAGAGGATGGTACAGCAACTTTAGGTCCTGTTCCTTTGGAGGAAAGAAAATAACGAAGGGAGAGAAAAACAATCTATTAATCTGCTTTTAATGCTATACTTTTTTTTAATTGTGTTTAATCCTATGTTATGTTTTAGAATAATTCTAAATATAATCATTCTATAATCATAACATTGCTGGATCCATTTGTCACTTACTTGACAGTGCAGATCGGACCCCCTAGTCTCTTATAAATATAAATAACTCATATAAATAACTCTCCCACTACCCCCAATAAAAAAAATCACACTTGTGTGAAGTAAGGGATGCTCTTATCATCATACATCACATTCCGTGCTCAGCCAATCAAATCATCACAAATGTCATTCCGGCCAATCACTTTTGGCGTCTTCAATTTTCAGCCAATCACATCATCGCTATGGGGTGATCAGCCAATCAAATCATCGTGTTTGTGTTCACAGGGGCTAGCGCCCCTCAAAAAAGAAAATTGATCAACTGTAAGGGGTTGCACCACCAGAACGTAAATTCTGTCCTAAGTTAGGGAATAAAGTCCTTACTGGGCTTAGTAACTACTAGTTAGTTTGTAACTAGTGTACCACGACAGTTTGGCATAACTTAACTAGTAGTGTGCAGACTGTTCTTAAAATAATGTATAGTCGCATAAAATGACATCATAGCTCCCGGATCCAATGAAAAAGAGTCTGGCATAGATGTCAACGTCATCATAGTTTGGACGTCGCTGACCATGTTTGTGCTGCCCAGAGTCACCTACCAGCAAATAGAGAGGGCCATTGGTTAAACAGACCAATGGGTACCTACCTATAAATGTTTTCAAATAAACTGTAACCACTGCTCTAATGTTACACAACAAAAATAATTGAAAGACCTAAAAACCATGGAGGTTTAAAAATGTAAACAATTATTCATTAACTGCAAACTGTGAATCGTCTCACCTGCCCCTGTGGTTGCTTTTATATACAGTAGGACGCACAAAGAGGAGGTTGAAGGATAGAGTGGCAGAGCATAAATATGCTATTAGAACAAATAATGAGGACTATAGGCCTGGGCCGTGGCTCAGCGGTCCAGGCACCGTGGCTGGTAATCCAGTCTGGCAGTGTGCCACGGGTTTGACTCCTGGTCCCGACGGCCTTTACTGCGTGTCACCCCCCCATCTCTCTCCCCATTTCCCGTCAGCCTACTGTCTATCCCTCTATAAAAAAATATAAAATAAAGGCGAAAGCCACAAAAATAACATAACATAACAAACAACATAACAAATAATGAGGACTATCCCATGACACGCCATTTCCAAAGCTGTCATAATGGCAATTACAGTCTAACTCATGTTGATTAGGTGATGTAATGGTGATGTATAAACGGTGCAAACACAAACATTAAACGCCATTAACAATAAAGAGACAATATGACATAAATTCCGTAAATTTTCTTTTCATTGTCAATGCGTTTACAAAACCAACATTGAACTAACTAGAACTGCACTCTGTCGAGTGCCTCGACCACTACGAACTTTCAAATCTCAGCCTCTCTGTAAAACATTGGAATTAAATACTAAAGTCGGGTTATAACTGGCTGTCAATGGTGATGTAATTACGATATGTTTCAACTTTCAATATTGGTTAGCTAACAGGTAACGTATGTATGTAGGCTATATGTAAGTTGTACGTTGAAAAGTACTATACTGTGGTCGTCTGGATTTTGTATGCATATGCTCGGAGGTATATACTGATTGAGTGTGACGTAATGAAGATATGTATCAATGCCGGGGTATAACTGGCTTTCGATGGTGACGTAATAAAGATAGGTTTCAGATTACATACATGTATTGTATACATACAGACAACATTACCTTTAATTCACCCGACACTGAAACATATCCTAATTACGTCACCATCGACAGCCAGTTATAACCCGAAACATATATCACCATCAACATCGGCATCCTCCGAGCATACGCATAAAAAAGCCAGCACGACCACAATACTTGCGCGCTCTGCTTGCGCAAGTAAAGACAAACATTAAACCTGTGTATAAGAGGGGCCCTCAAAAATAGAGCAATCAGTTAGAGGTGGCAATAGACTCAATAGATTGCTTCAGAGAGATACTTTTTGGAATGTTACGTTTGATGCTATGGTATACCCAGGTCTCAATGAGGAGATTGATTTTAAACCCTTCTTGTAAATAGGTGAAATGTTTTTAAGTTATGTTAAAAATGCCATTTGTAGGCCTGTATGTAAAATCGTCACAATATGTGGCCATATATTATGGTGTATTTCTCTTTTGCACAGAGCCCCAATGGTGCTGTAACCACTTGATTGGTCCCTTTTTGGTCATAAGTGCATAAGAGGACCAGAACTCGCGGTGACAGTCCTCTATCGCCACGCCCTGAAGAAGACGTGTGTGTTGAGCCCTGTCGAGTGAATAAAGCCTTTTTAATTAAATCCTTGCTAGTCTAGAGTGAGCTTGAAGCCTGTCCCGATGGGACCCCTCTTCTCCTTAAATACATTATTGTTGTAATAGATTTGTGTATAAGCCTAGAATAAGAAAAAATAAGAAAAATAATACAAAACAAGTTCTCCCTCCAACACAAGGGCCAGTTGAAAACCAAAACCACATATGTTAAAACTGCTCACCAATGACAGGCACCTATAAGTAAAGTAAAATTCCATTTACACATGCATCAATGTGAAACTCTGAGATCGTAAAATAATAAGAATAGTATCACACCCACATAGACACACATCCACACAGGTCATTAGTGGATTTAAAATAATAATGATAGAGTCCAATTTATGGTTCCCAAATGCAACTGGGTCCGTTTGGTTACATTTGTACACTCTCAGAGCACTGTGTATAATTTAGGGAAGAGAAGGGGTGCAGATTCTTATGAACCGGACCCTAGCATCCCTATTCAGGACACATTATAGTAGGCGAACATTATGTGAAAATAGGCAAACATTCGGCGAAAATAGTCAAATCCCACAGCTTTGGTTATTTTCAGCTTGGTAGATCGGCTATTATTGCAGAGGAAATGTGGTGTAGTGGGGTGGTGGGAGAAGCTGGGGACCAAGTATAGAACCCTGGGATACACCGATCAGCTGAAGTATGTACAGTATATAGGGTTTGAGTGGTTATTGTGAGCTGACATCCACACACCATCTGAAGTTACATTCCTAGGTTCTGTGCTATACAGGCTCCGGTCCAGCGGACACTCTGGATGGCGCGCATTCTTGGAGGGCCCCACGGAGTCGGCCACGGGCGGGCTCAAATGGACTGAGAGGAGCAAAGAGTTCAAGTGTTTTCACATGACAGCCTATCTGCTGCGCGTTCATACTCTCTCTGTCTCTGTCTCAGAGAGAGAGAGAGAGAGAGAGTTTTTTTTTATTTAGCAACACAAATGCAAATGAACACTAAACCTGGAAGTCCTGCATGGTCAAGTTAAGATTTGCTGCCTTGCTGTTATTGACTGTATGGGGTGCCCACGTGAGAGCTGGGGATTCAAATTAATACAATGTAATTTATTACTATAGTATAATTAATTACTTGCGTGGGAAGATGGCACTCAAACCAGTCAAGAGTAAACGTTCTTGTGCATACCGGTATATATTTCCGCTTCAATTTAAACATTCAGAAGTTGAACAGGCTGATGAAAACTATATTTAAAATGCAAAAACATTTGGATTCCATTATTCGGTTTATGCTTTAATTAGGAAAGCAACATTCCTCCCCATGCTACTAATGTAAGTCATATGGCAACATTTCACACTGAACTGATTTGCCTCACTAATATTGGCTGTGTTTTGTTATTTGATTCAACAATCAAAAAGCCAGTGGTTAAAACAACAACATGGATTAGGGTTGCCATAGCTTAGATTGTGCTTGGCTCGTGATGACATGCGTGGGAAAGACAAATCACGGGGGTACAGTCTTTCATTCACCCCCATGAAACAAGCAGAAAAAACATACGCCATGGCTATTAATTATCTGGAGCAGGCCAGACTATTTGGTTCAAGCAGGGAAACAAAAGGTGTCTTTTCATGGGATTTGTCTCTTGGCTCTGGACTGACTTCTTTTGCAAGGATCTTTTATTGTGCTTAGAGACACAAAGGGCCTCACAAAGAGTACCCCCCCCCCCACACACACACACACACACAGTCAGTGCGTGCGTGCATGTGTGACAACAATGGCCATCCGACCACCAGTTGACTTGGCACAATAACCAAAGATAAGACGGCAACAGGCTACCTCACGCAGCTTGTAATCAGGACTCAGGACTGTATATAATTACAACCTGCTATATTTTGTATAACTGTGGCGCCTTTTGATAACCTCAGGAATAATCAACAGACACCACTATTATTGTTTTTACATCATTTGAAAAGCACAATCTCATAATTTGAAATAATAGTAATTAAAGAAAGACATTAAAAGACACTAAATGATGCTAAACTCACTTTGCCACTCACTTTATGCATGCGTATTCCTCTCTCTCTCTCTCTCATATATATATATATATATATATATATATATATATGGTAATTATCTCATTTCCCATTTCAAGCTAATCCTCCCATTGTGGAAGGGACATGAATGGATGTTTGCGTGGCAACGATCGTGTGGCTCCTCCTATAATGTGGCGTCTGAGTGCCTACACTGCAGCCCCCTGAGACCCTTCTCCCCGCTCCGCCCGGCCAGCTCTGGGGGCCCGAATGAAAGCCCCCTCGAGACCCTTCTCCCCGCTCCGCCCGGCCAGCTCTGGGGGCCCGAATGAAAGCCCCCCGAGAAAATAAAGAGATCGAAATGTCAGCGGGAGTGTTGAGGGGAGGCCACGAGGAGTGCATTCCTCTCACAGCGGCCCGAGGCCGGTCACCCCCAACAACTTGTGATCCCCCGGGACTAAGCTGTGGCTACAGCAGGTGGCCATATGAAGAAATGTTCCTCCCCAGAATTAGATCTTATCCTGGTGGAAGCAGCCCATTGAATCATGGATAATTCCCCCAGCCAAACCCAATGTGCAGTGCACACACCCCCGCCAAGCCCACCCCAAACATGCTGGGCCCTTGAGGATTTTCATTTCGATTTCTTCACACAACGATGCGTTTGGTCTTGGACCAGGGCGGGGTGACAGTGTGTGTTGGTGGCTCTGCTACAAAATAAATGAGGAGCAGTTGAAAGGTGAATCTGTGAACGTCGCATGGAACGGCCCCACGGGTGCCATTCATGTTACGCTCACGTCGTTCTCAATTTTCTCCCCCGGACATTCTCAAAACGCTCACGCTTGACGGAGGAGGCGGATGGAAACAGAGCGATGATGATGCAGGGGAGAGGGGGACGGACACATAAAAGGGGACGCAGAAACAGAGAGAGAGAGAGAAAGAAGAGAGAGCAGGAGGGTGAGAAAGAGTGATTGACCACAAGCTTTCATCTAAACAGGCCTGGTTGTTGATTATTTCATGTCCATCTCTTCCTCATCCTGTTTCCTTGGTGAATATTGTCAGTCAGGAAGAAACCCTGCATGTCTAAATGCAAACGATTTCAAAAGGTTTTTTTTCTTCAAAAATAGCAAAAATCGACAAGCTCACAGCTACTTAAAAATAGGGCATTTGTTTATGAAATATGGATATACAAGGTTTCTGCCCGATAGCGACGATATAAATCATGTATGAGGATGGATATACGGTATCATCCCCAAAAAGAAAAGGAAATAAAAAAAGCAATTTTGTCACTCTAGATGGTAATTTCTTCTCTCTATTTTTGGCTTTTGCTGCTGCATTGCTTGGTTTCAGCTAAGGAAATGCCAACCTTAACAAAGGGTGAATGCCTGTGAGAACTGAGTAAAGGCATTATGACGAAGTGCATGAGAAAGGCAAACGTCAATTGCCTTTGCTGATCCACGTTGCACTGTGCAGTTAAAGCCTGGACAAGGACTTGTAGCCTATATCCCAATACACACAGGGTTGTCAGTATCACATTACCACTGCAATGATGCCAGTGTCCACCGTTCTCACCAACATTTATATAGATTATCACTCATAGTTCACGCAGACATATAGAGTATAGGCAATTTTCTGTTCCTCAACATAAGGGTCCTCATCATGGCCACTATATATGGGACACTGCCATGGTTGTGGACTGTGGGTGGTTTGAAAACGTGGCCCCCAGATGGCATCATCAGTAGTAATTTCACCCAAGATTTAAAACATTTTTTTTTATTAATAATTGATGCAAGAACAATGCCTTACATTCCAGCATGCTAACTTTCAAGAAATACAAAGGATGTAGTTTCCATTAGCTTGGAATCCCCGCCGATGAAGTCATTGATAGGCATGTTCCTCAACTGTCCATATAGCACACAAATGATACAAATTGTTATGAAGATAAGTTTGAAAATATGTCAAGTGTTCTTTTAAACTCAAGCTATTTAAAGTGGTCTGCAGGTTACAGAGTGTCTCCATTGAGAATTGCACCGATAATGTGTGGTTCTCCACAGGAACAAGCCCTATTAGTAGCAAAACCTAGAATCATCAGAGAGAAGAGTAATGTACCACAGAACATTGATATTTTGTTTCCATGGCGTACTGGATCCAAACATTTCTGTTTTCTGTTTCTGTTATCTCGCCACCGATTATTTCTGCTGGTTGCCCAGTAGATTGGCAAACCAGAGAAACCAGCTGTCGACTTTAAAACTACATCCTTTTCCAGGTGATTAGACAAACGTGCATGTAACTGCCCAATTCGCACAACTTTGTCACAACTTGGAAGGAAAGAGACCACCCTTAGCGTATTAATAAGACAGACAATAGGGAGGTTGGGAGGGCTAGAGGCATAATAGGCAGGAGGTTGATGGCAGGTCACGACGGTATATGCATGCTCGGTGGCTTGCATCTCAGCATCTTTGATGCGCTCATGAACCGTATTTCTGCCCCCTTAATGCGTGACTTTGATGAGAACTGTAAATCTCTCTTAACAATCCACTTAGGTGCAAAAAGGGCAAGTTTTTACGTAGAGAGCAGTTGACTCAAAAAACCTAAATGACATGTTTATGCGAGCATAAAAGCCTGGCACATGGTTCCTGTAAAGAGCTCTATTTATGTACAGTATCATGCACGGTTGTGGAT
Organism: Electrona antarctica; assembly: GCF_951216825.1. Taxonomy (NCBI): domain Eukaryota; kingdom Metazoa; phylum Chordata; class Actinopteri; order Myctophiformes; family Myctophidae; genus Electrona; species Electrona antarctica. The sequence continues at coordinate 29,254,412 of NC_136798.1, forward strand.
TGTATCTTGATTTTGAGTCATCGCAAGGTTTATCCAGATCCAAGTACACACTCTCAACCACAGCTGAAGTCTCATGGAATATATTAGTGTGTTTCGCTCCAAATTAGGTTTGCCTCAAATGCAACACCAGCCAGCCAACTTTTAGATCCACATGCATGTGTATGATATTATGTGGGCTAAAACCCGGCTTTGACTTAAAATACACCTAACCACAATATGAGAAAAATGAATTCAGCTACTGTATGTGTTTTGAATTAATGTACATCAGCGCTCTTCTGTCGAGGCTTCGTTAAACATTGTCTGCTGTCTTCTCCAGAATCCCATGGTATGAATTAAGCAGGCTAAACGAGTCGGGCATGAAACTCCAAAAAGGAATGGGCTTAAAGGAACATTTTCAATACTGTACGCCTCCCCCTTTTTTGCACAACAGCAGCATTGACGAATAAAAAGGAAAAAAAAGTCCTCTCATAGGATTTGTTATAATTCCATGCACGTATTTAGAAAGAGTTGCGCATCATGCAACGATACCCTCCCTTGACTCTCCCTTCTGTCTGCAAACAGTGGTCACGCAAGGGAGGGGAGGAGGGGGAAGCCAGCCAATCTGGTCTCCCAGTCTCACCTTCCCCGGATCATTTGCTGGCTAACACCTGATACTTTCATGTTGCTAACTCGTAGGCTGCCCACAATTGCCTTGCCAAATGGCCTGAGACCACCTATCCTGCAGGTCTCTATGGTGGATCGGTTTGAACCCTGTCCAGCAGCAAAACCCCGCCTAATTGACCCCATATGTTCTCCCAGAGTTCAGATCTGCCCGTGGGCGGTATCTATGGTTCAGTACCAAAATCGGTTTAAACACAGACTTCATGCATATATAAGCCTCAGCGATCAAAGGAACAAAGGCCGTATTGATCAGGAAGGAACCATGTCTCCACGATAAAAAAGTGTCTTTGTTTCTGTGGCCAAAAAAACTAATTCGGGATGAATAAATGCCTTAAGTGCAAAAAGAAAAGAAACATACCGCAAATTCATTGCACGCAGGACATTTGAAGACTTTAAATGAAAAGACGTTTTATTTTGATTTGTGACATGTTGATGGCAGGGTGCTTAGTCTTGTCATTAGAGCAGTGGTTCCCACGCTGGTGTGCCACGACAGAAGTCCAGGTGTCCATTGTGACCACCACTATTGCAATATACTGTACAACAATTTAAAATGTTACGATGAATTATCTTTTCATTTAATGTACCAGTACTTTGTGTGCACTCATTTCCCAATTCAGAGGTAAATTCTACAGGATACAAATATTGAAATAGATTTCATATTTGAATCACTTTCTTGACATTGAACAAGTCTGAAAACCACTGCATTACAGTATATCGGTGGAGTGCAATGCCATGTATGTTCAAACACTGGCCATGAGAAAATGGTCGGCCCAATTGTTGGCACTGCCTCTCAGTGTCAGTTCCTATTGGTCGGCCCATGTTGGCACTGCCTTTCAGTGTCAGTTCCTATTGGTCGGCCCATGTTGGCACTGCCTTTCAGTGTCAGTTCCTATTGGTCGGCCCATGTTGGCACTGCCTTTCAGTGTCAGTTCCTATTGGCAGCTGATGTGGAGTGGAGAGACGCACATGAATTTAACAACGATTTAACAGCCTTGTAAAATTAGCTTACTGGATACGTATACAGACTGATGTGGGCATATAAAATGCTGCCACAGGTTGTGATATCTCATATTTTTTGGCAATTTGTAATGCCCAGTAATACTGTGTGTGTGTGTGTGTGTGTGTGTGTGTGTGTGTGTGTGTGTGTGTGTGTGTGTGTGTGTGTGTGTGTATGTGTGTGAAAAATGCTAAATACTTTAGTATTAATGTAACTCTTGGGGATGTACAAATGGCACCAAATGGGCCCGTAACTATTTTGTGCCATTTGTACACTCAAGAGTTACATTAACAATCCGGATTTTATAGTGTGTGTGTGTGTGTGTGAGCGTGAGGCGTGAGCATACTGTACGTGTGCGCGCGTGCGCGCGTGCGCGCGAGAGAGAGAGAGAGAGAGAGAGAGAGAGAGAGAGAGAGAGAGCGAGAGAGAGAGAGGTCTCTACGGCTAGCCAGAGTTTGCAAAATAGCCACTTCAACTATACTCTTCCAAGTTCCAACTCCCATTCAAATGGACAATCTGGAACAAATTGAGATCTGGCCCCTTGGTGGAATATTTAAGTACTGCCTATGAAAATATAACAAATTCTAGTGGGAAATCTCCAGCATACTGTACTCGCAGGACCACAAGTAAAGAATGTGTTCTTTGACTTACCAGGGGCCATGGTGGATTTGAATGCTTTGACTTACCAGGGGCCATGGTGGATTTGAATGCCCATCACAGAATCACCAAAAATCTAATTAAATGGAAATTGCCACATTAAGTTGAATAGTTTAGCTGATCAACTAGAATGCAGGAAGCAATTATTTTGTTGCCTTTGATTAAATATCCTCTTCATGACACCGCAGAGAATCAACATAATATTTAGGTTATCGCTCTGGTTCTCATGGCTAATTTTCTCTCCTACTCAATTATCAGCGCTCAGTCATTCTTAATTTAATAAATGCTAAACAAATGCAAAGTTGACTCCGTTTTGGGACATGATTGATAATTACACTGTGGGAGTGAATCTTTAGACATTGTTATTGACTCAGGAATGACAATCAGGACAAAATGTGTTTTGAGAGAGATATCTGTCAATAACTCTAGTGTTATTCCATAGGGACCACAAGCAGCTTAGTATATTGTTGCTGTCGCATGGAAACCTTGTATGTTTTATTATTATTTTAAAACCATAAAAAATTGTGACAATAGCCAAACCTCAAGCTAAGCTCACAGTGCGTTGAAGTGCCACACACAGCAATGCACACAAGCAATTTCATTAAATACCTCTCAGATGAGATGCAAGATTAATTTTTGACTCTGTTGGAAGACAATTCAAGACATAATAGAAAAACAAACATCGCCTAATTGGTTTTCCTGGCTAGACTGATGAATCCGGTGTGTGTTGATTATGCCACAAGAGAAGAGAATGTGGGGTATACTGAACAGACTTGACCAACAAGCTGTGATCAACAGCTACTTGAAATTAGATAATTATATATTATATCCTACACAATAAAAACACACAAGGCCTATTTTCTACTTTGCTGTGTGTGATGGTGCATGCAAAAGTAACAAACACAGTAGATATATAAGCTTGCATCTGTTATTTTTAGATTTTTTTACATTTTCACCTATTATGACTGCCTAAATTAGGCATGCCAGGTTGAAAGTGGTTATATGATCTCATAGCGGTTGGTGACAGTCAGTTAAAGGACATTGTTGAAAGCAGTGGAGCTGCACTGGGAACATGAAAGCACCCCATTGACAGATTCTCCCACATCTTTAACGACGTCACCGTTGGTCGCTCAGGCGGTCCGAGCTAGCCGAGGTATAGCTCCCAAACAACATACTTCAAAAAAGCGACAGGCTGGATTACCATGGAATTAGCTGAGAATCTTTCATGCTCCCTGGAGGATCAACTCCTCGTGACCCCGTGACCTTTCCTCTAGTGCCACCCTCAGGCCAACTTTCATGTTTACCTCTCTGCAGGAGTCGAGACATCTACATTTTAAGAGAGTCGGTCGGTCTGTGTGTGTGTGTGTGTGTGTGTGTGTGTGTGTGTGTGTGTGTGTGTGTCCATCTCTATTTATGTGTCCAGAGCCAATGGTGCAAATCACTGGACCGGAGCATCACACGCTGCGCCAGTAGGCCAACTTATACTGCCACTTCTACCAATTCTATGTATTTATGTGTTTATTTATTTATTTCACTTTTAGCCCCACTAGTGAGAACGCGGGGCTCTAAGGATGGTAGCTTCAGTCCATTTATACCCCTTTGGTCCATTAAGGAGCATCACTCCCTCTAGTGTTTCCCAAACAGTGGGTCGGGACCCATTTTTATGGGTCAAGAGTAAATATACCCCTTTATTTTTTCCTACATTTTGTTTTTAAGTATTTCAAAATATTAAAAAAAAATCACAATTTTAAAACAAATTCAAAGGTTTCGTTTGCCTGTGACCTTCGGTAGCCATGGTCTCTCAACCTCCCTCTGTGGCTCAAGGGGTACAAGGTTTGATCACCGTCCACAACAGCCATGTATCTCTCTTAGCTCACAACACGTTGCATTGTGACGTGTTGGGAGCTTGAATATCGGCTATTTCTGGGTCCCATGGGGAGATGCCAAATTTCTCTTTTGGATCTCGAGCTAGAAAACTTTGGGCACCACTGCTCTAGGGGCTGCAAGCTAGCGGAGCCTTTCAACTCTCATGCCTATTTTATGCTCCATCGGGCAACGCAGAATGAATTTGTCTTTTGCCTTGTTGACTTGGACAATTCACACTTATAGGTTGACACAATGTTACAGTATATGTGATGACTGTGGGCAGAGGGGGAGGAGGAGGGAGAGAGTCCACATGCTTGACAAGGCACAGGTGCCACAGCCACACAGCCACACTTCCTGGCCGGGCCCATCCGTCCTGGGGCCTAGTCAATGGTATAGGCCACTCCATCAATGCCTGTCAATGTGACAGGCCTGCTCACTGTTCAAATGCACCAGCCTGGAACAGGATTGAGTGGTCCATCATTCACATTTAGCTTAACAAAATCCAAGGGTCGTTAGAGAAAAAGAAATGACTCATTTGGTATGGATTAAATGATACAAAAATAAATAATGAGCAAGGATGATGGCGTTTAATGGATTTCACATGGCAGTAGCAGGAACTCATTAGGAACTTGATTCAGTGTTGGGAAATGGATTCACATTGGGGCTAACCATACTAAAGATATATCCAGTCAGGTTAATTTAAGTGGCCACTTAATATTTTGATTAAATTATATCTGAATTGCAGGGCATAATCACTTGAGAGAACCTTTCTGTTTTGGCAAAAAAAAGAAGAAAAAAAGAAGGGAAAAAAATCCAAATTACAGCTTCCAGGCTGAAAGAAAATCGACTGTAGGAGATTTTCATAAAGACTTGGAAGTATGTATTCACATTTCTTGCACAGAGGTTCTTGTTATCTTAAACCAATCGTGCGCTATGCTTGTGATCATTGCCCATTAATGATCGGAGACATGTCATCAGTCTTCCAACAAATCCCTGAGCTCAACAGTAGCTGAGTTTATATAGTGTGTGCGTGCGTGCGTGCGTGCGTGCGTGCGTGCGTGCGTGCGATGTACGTACATTACACCGTTAAGGGCCATTCACACTGAGAACTATAACGATAACTATAACTATAGTTTTAAATACAATGGTGAACGATATAGTTATAGATATCTTTATAGTTACAGTATAGGGCGGCTATAATATTTTAATATTAATAATATTTTATGCCAGGGTCTTCCAGAAGCAAACATTTTAGTTATAAACTAGAGAGAGCGGTGCCTGTTGGGTGCTGGCCTTGGAACGATGTCCAAGTAGGCGTAAGTTGGACGTGTACCTTTTATGCCCATATATGGAGTTCTTTGTCAGGGATGCCCAAATATGGAGTCTATGCAGATGTCAGAACAGGCCAGCTCCATATATGGAGATATATGGGTGATCAGGTCCAGAGCCCGGGCAGAGGCTTTTGTGCTGGTTCTGGACAACTGGCGACACCGGGCACTACACCCTGTGGAGGTGTGGAACGCCATGTCGAATTTGAAGTCTGTGGGGCGAACGGTTTTCGAGTTATGTGGATTACAGACACACACACACACACACACACACACACACACACACACACACACACACACACACACACACACACACACACACACACACACACACACACACACACACACACACACACACACACACACACACACACACACACACACACACACACACACACACACACACACCTCTGTGTCAATCTACAAAGCTTAGGATGCATTGTAAGTTTATAGGTCTACTATTTCCGAATAACAAATCTAGCCAATAGGGAAGTGTCATTATGAGCATTATGGTTCACGTGGTTAATTTAATAAAACACATAAATGTATAAAAAATCAAATTGAATCTCCCTGCGTTCGCCAGCATCGAGTTGGTATATAGCGGTTAACCTGAAAGACACCCTTTAGTAAAAGTTTACTATGAAATAACACTGGTAATTGCAGGTCAAATGCCCACACTTGTGTGTGTGCCCTGCCAGAGTAAATAAGCAAACAAGACTGTTTGTCAGGGAGAATACATTAACGGCATTGCTGTTCAACGGCCTTCACAAGTACCTGCTGTAAATCTATGTCCTGTGAAAGGTACGTGCATAGTTTCACCACTTAAATCCTCTAGTCTTACAACGTTTTCACTACAGGGAAAATGTTATTCCTTCAATACATGCCACAAAGATTACCGGGAAGCTCGTCAAACGTTTTTGGAACACCAAAACTGCCAGCATACAAGATCAGCGCACGCTTGGAACCACCCAGAAGCAAGAGGCTTTTCAACACCGGACAACAAGCCCTTAGGGCTTTTTGTAATGAGCCTTTTATAGCGCCATTCTATAATCGTACGATTCGTACCACTGTACTATTTGCAAACTGTTAATAGAGCAAAGAAATCAATCAAAAACCATGTCAATAACAACATTTCCACAATATTGTTCATGATAATTTAATTTGAGTTAAACAAGTTATAATGCATACATGCAATACCCAATGACAAAAACAGTATAAGGTGACACACATCGTTTCCTCTGTGGCCCACGCAGGCCTTTTTCCTTTATTATTGTAATGGCTATTGAATCAGCCAAGTAAACAAACACTTCATCCGTTGAGGTTGAGACAGTGGTGGGGGCCGAGCGGCTCAGAATTTCAATCTGTGAAATGTTAATCTCCTTTCATGGCCAGGCCTCCTTGCTTTGTCCTCGCCGGGACTCCCACTGAGTTCCATGACTTGATTTGAATAAGAGGCAGGGACTTGGAACCTCGGAGGAGCATGATCGCTTTGGGAACACACAGAAGAGATAGATACCCCCCCAAAAATCTGCTTCCTGGTGTAATCGTGGTAATCTCGCTCAGTGCTTCAATAACGGATGCCAGAAAATCTTTTGAGTATGTTGCCATGGGAATTGACATTCACGTTTTTTTCTCCGATTCACCGAAGCAATTCTAATTCCTGAGATGACAAACTTTCAGGCCCCCTTGCAGTGTACCAGGCGAATGGCCTCACAGTGCCAGACCTGTCTTCACACTTTGTTTTATCGCTGTGCAGGTGCAGGAGAATGGCTCTCACTCAAGCCATTGTGAAGTGAAAACAACAAAGCCAGCGAGTGTTATTAATTCCTTCAGTTGGTTACAACCCAGGACACTGTTCAAAGGTACGGATTATGTTTGTTTGTGTAACAGATGGCACTTCTATGGAAATGCACCATTAACAAGGAATACTTCCTACCAATGCAAGGACAAACAAAGCCCATTCTATCCATTCAGTGTCAGTATGTTTTTATCGGGGCCCACTCTGGGAAGAACCGTTACAGGAACCTTTCCAAGCCCTGCTGTCACTCCGTCTTATTGATGCCTAGCTGTGCCACAGTCACTACCCGCCACCAACCCCACTGAGGGACTTCTGGACGGATGTCCCCTGATTGATGTGGCAGACAATTGGCTTGATGTTTGCACAACATCAAGCACCCCCCGCGCGCACACACACACGCGCGCGCGTGCACGCGCGCACGCACGCACGCACGCACGCACGCACGCACGCACGCACGCACGCACGCACACGCACACACACACACACACACACACACACACACACACACACACACACGCGCACACACACACACACACACACACACACACACACACGCGCGCGCACGCGCACGCTCGGACGCACACACGCACGCTCACATCACATCACATCGTTTTCGTTGAAGCAATACCAAGTGCTGACTTCAGAGTGAGTTGGAGTTTGCCCCACAGACCAGCCATCAAAACCACCAGATTGATATGTTGATGGAAAAGTATTCCGTGAGAGAAATTGCACTGTAATGTATTCTGACTGAACTAAATGCTATCCTTATCCCTCACCGACCAACGTGTTTGCACACTAGCGTATACAAACACCTAACCACATGGTTAGTTATGTTAGGATTCTTTTTTCCCCCAATCAGTTTATTATGGTTTTTTAGTCCCCCAGCTTTTTGTTAATTCCTATGAGATGACAAATGTTAGGGAAACTTTCACCAGTAATAGATATGATTTGCAAACTCAGACATTGCAAAAAGTTTCCCAGATAGCCATTTGGAGGCATGTTATTTAAGGGTCAAATTTGAATGTCCATAAGTGCATTCTACTTTAAGATTTAAAGATGTAAAGAAACCTTGGGAAAGGCCCAGGCCACACGTATATGGATCTTTTGCTAAACGGATATTTTCGTCCTCCGTTTTAGAAATAATCCCTGCCCATACGACAGAGATATCCGAGTCCACACACAAACGCAGAAACGCATTGAACACAGGATACAATCACTGCAGTAGCAGGTTTCAATTGTAGGCTATATTATATTTGATTTTATATTTACACTTTACATTTTTTAATGAAGGAATAAGTACCGCATTTTAAAAGCCACCTAAATTGTGAGTGGAAGTGGAACATGTTTCTTTCAATTGTCTGTCAGCATGTCACACTTATGTGCGTAAATCTCCAAATCCTGACTCTCGACTTTTCTCTCCATATAATTTAAAAATGATAGACACTTTAGACGTTACCATTGCTCTGGCGACTTGGCAAGTCCTGCACAGAAAATAATAGCAGAGTCAGACCTATAGAAGTGTCCACAACCACTTGTGAGCTTGTAGAGTGGCTATATTTTCGAGGTGTATAATAAATGTCACGTTAACTTATAATGTAGGCTAATAAAAGTTCACACGGCGCACTTGTCGGCATGCAGGCACAGTGACAAATGCAGTCAAGGGTGCACCCTTTATTACCAAAACAGGAGAGAGCCATATATGCGCACGGTGACCCACTGTATACTTTCTTCTCACCATTCACACCTCTCTCTGTCTCTCCTCCATGACCATGAAATGGAGAGCAAAATACAGCAGGAGAATATAGTTTCACATGGCTATGCATACACCACGCATAGACTTGTTGTTGCAGGTGTAGTCTACTGCAATGGCCTTTGGTCTGGGTCCTTATTGGTAGGTGAATATATGTAGCGGTCCGCAATTAACCTCAAGCTTTGCACTCGGCAACAATACAAATTAAATCACCAGTCCGCACTGGACTAGTAGGCTGATATATTTATTATTGGAAGCAGCAGAGGCAGAGCAGAGCCTTTGCTCACTGCAGTTGATGCAACATATGATAAGTTTTAAAGTTGTTAACAGTGATATATAAACATGAACAATTGGATAGATATCCGAGTTTCCGCATGCAGGCACAATTAAGCTGCATTTCTCACCTAATTATAGTAAAAATGATATGCATTATGCGCTAATAAGCGGTGACATCATCGTTTCTCAAAAGCTCCGTTTTGCATGACTACACAGCTCCACTGATCCGGATATTTTCGAAAATCTTCACTTATTTATCCGTTTCCAAAAACCTCTGTTTGAGTGGCCGAAAACGCCGTTTGCATGTGGCTGAAAGGCCAAAACGCACAAAATAATGTGCGTTTAGCAAAAGATCCATATACGTGTGGCCTGGGCCTTAATCAAGGAATATGCATGCATTGTACCACCAAAGCTGTACAATCTACACCTATAAGGAGTGCCACAAATCACCCAAAATGTATTGACCATCAGCTTATAAACTACTTTCTACTATTATGTATTTATTTATTCAATTTTATTTGTATGATACATAAATTACCTTGCTTGAAACCTCCAATTGTTACTATACGGGTATCATTGTATATGATCTGATTTCCATTTGACATATTTAGCTCTTTCTTATGAAGTGTAGCAGCATTTTTTTAGTGCATCAAATGTAATATGAAAATCAAGGTTGGCTTGACCTGAACAACTATCCAACGGTTTGCCAAACTGGCGATTTTTCAGATGGAGGCTGGATACAGTTGGTCCATTGTTGGACTCGATTTGGCTGGAAATCTATTTTTGCTGACGGTTTCTAACAATAAAAGGCAAGGTTATATTTGAGCCCATAGAACAAAGTCAATGATGGTTGTCTTTGCAAGTTCAAGGCCTTTGCATTCCATATCATATTCTTTTCACCACTGGTCTTGTCAAAGTGGAGTCCGTGGTCCCCCAGGGGTCCTAGAGGGGGTTCCAAGGGGTCCCCACTCGCCAGCAAAATTATGGACAGTCTAAACAATTAAGCCCTATTTATTTGATAGCCAATCTACATTGCGACGCAACGCTTTGTGAATCTTGACACGTCTTGCTAAATCTTCTCTTATGGGGGTCCCTGGTTTGAAATATTTTCAAAAGGCGGTCAATTTGCGGGTCCTTGTCATGAAAATGCTTGCAAACCGTTCACCGTTGACCAAATGACCCGAGCGTCAGACATAATGCCGTCAGTGGCATTCAAATGACCCCCCCCCCCCCCCCTTGTCAGTGATGAATGGTTTAACTATCGTGTAACGTTTCTGGCAAGAGGTGACGGTGAAACAAAAAAAAAACCTCGTAGCTGTTGAAGCCATAACAGATTGTCAGAGCCATTGTGTTCACGTTGGTGTCACCGTGTCAAGTTCTTTCATTCAGCGTGTCAGGGGCCCCAGCGATGCGCTATTACAAGTTCTGTTATCTGCTGGAACCGGGCCACGGATGTGACAGTTCTCACAGCCTCTCCGCACAGACAGGCAGGCAGGAGGGCAGGCGCAGGCCTACTGGTGTCACGAAGGAGGCACATATCTGGAACAAAGGCAGAGGAATTGTACTGTAAGCCTCATTTATGCTCCGTCGCGATGTGGTGTCGGGCGCCGAGAAGAGCAACAGAGAACGGCAGACCTATAAGCTCACGACGTGTCGCGGACGGGATGCATCTTGAGCTTATAGGTCGGCTATTCTTGGCAAGGATGAATCGGGCTTTGGTCCTTCATCCGCCACACCCCACTATGAATGTCCCAGTCAACAGCGTGGAATGGTGGGAAAGAATTTGAAGTGTTCATTGTGTACACAAAAAAACATAACAATGTAAAAAAATCTAAAAAATCTATCTTTCAATCTGTTGATCTGTTTAAAAAGGAATTATTCTCATTCAGTGTATCAATTTACTTTGCATGTGTATTATTTTTATTTTATTTATTTTGAACAAAAGAAAAAGACCAACTGCACTCAGGCCCATTCTGCATGTTTGTATTAAGTATCTCCCTTTATGCTTGTCTATTCACACAAACATGCATTTCAGCGAATTCTTGTTTGCATGTGTATGTATGTATGTATGTATGTATGTATGTATACGTATGTACAGTATGTATCTGCTGAAAAATCCTGGAGTAACCAAAGGGGTTAATTGAACAGTCTGTAAAAAGTCTGTGAATGGTGGTCAACTGTTTTCCTCCTTCTCTCATAACATCTTTATGGAGAGAGGGAGAGAGCTTTATTTGCATGGACTAGCTGTTCAGAGGGGGCACACTTTACTATTTATAGGGCAATTCCAAATGAAAAGCTCTTACATTAATGTGAAAATTATATGACACTGTTGGTATACTATAGCCTATAATTATTTTCCAGTTTAACCTTTTTTTCCATTTCTGAAACTATAATCACATTTTCAGTGGCATTCCAACAAAGCCTCTCTTTCAACTCATTGTGAATATAATATTTACTACTGCACTCAAATATTGCTTATAAAGGGTGGTGCAGTCGGTAGCGCTGTCGCCTCACAGCTAGAAGGTCCTGGGTTTGATTCCCACTGGGGACGCTGTGGGCGTGTTCTCCCCTACGCGTCATCAGTGCCCATACCCTAGCTGGGGTTGGCGATAGGGCCTTTCTGTGTGGAGTTTGCATGTTCTCCCCGTGTCCCCTAGGACCTAGGTTAGGTACCCTCACAAAAACATGCAGTAATCCTGGTCTCTAAACTGCCTCCCCCTGGCCAGCCGGTGGAAAGGAACTGGTTGGAATAACATGTTCCTTCCACTCGCTACGTCCAACTGGGGAAACTGCCCCCTGTCAGGTGAAAAAAGCGGCTTGGACGTTCATGCATTGAAGAAAGAGGTCTGCATGAGGTCAGTCCGTTGCTCTCCCCAGGTTGGCGGAGGGAGTGTAGAGTCCAGGATTACATTAGATAATCCAATACGATGTCCAACACGATGATGGGTTGAGGAATTAATAAAGTACAATACAGATATAAAATATTTTCCCCCAATTTAGAACAGCAAATGAATCCCTTCATTTCATATTAATAGCAAAAATGTTTTTGCAACACGTTAACAATGACACAGGAAAGAACAACAGCTTATTGTGCATGTCGTGGCTTCAGGCGAGCACATGTCCTTTTGATGTCTGCAGCCCAGCTACCACCAGATGTTGGCCAAATTGGCTGGAATAGATAGCATAATAAAGACAATAAAAAGACCACAGGATGCGCACTGCTGAAATTGCTGACTCTCTCTACCACCTGGGGCCAGACTAGACCGATTGGCATAAACTGCTGAACGCACTGGATAAAAAGACCAAAAATCCAAGGTTTTCTTATTAACACAGCAAAAACCAGGACATTTGGCATTGTGCTTGTGCACCACCGCTATAAGGCTCGCCAGCTGGTTCTGGCATAATTAGACCAGAGGCCTGGACTCACTGCCCATTGGTTTGTCCAGATGGACGCCTGGCGTATGGGTCCATCTAAAGACTTAATTCCTCGCCCCCAGTTATCGGCCATTGATTGATATGAGGAAAAGTTCAGGCTTTTGAAATGCTGTCGCCGTTGAGGGAAGACACTAAAGACAGGGCAGCTTTTACTACACAAATCCTGTTTCTACAGTTAGAGGTCGACCGCCCTCCCCCCAAAATTGTGTTTTGTTTTGTTTGGTTAATATCGTCTTGAAGCTTCCCTGTGAAATTCCTCCAGGTATTAAGGTAGTATTTCAGAACAAAAATCTGGTCTTCAGACTCAGCACTCACACAACTCGACAGTGTGACATTACATGGGGAGCGCCAATCAGAGACTCACAAATGCCAGGACGGCTAGGGTAGTGGTCCGGGCACCTGGGCTGACAGCGTGTTGCTGGTTCGATTCCCGATACCGACGACCTTTGCTGCGTGTCACTCCCCATCTCTCTCTCTCCCCATTTCAGTCTACTATTCTATCAATAGTGGCAGTAAAGGGCCTGGGCCGGCCCAACGGTCGCGGCACCTAGGATCTTAATGCAGCCTGACAGGGCATTGCAGGTTCAAGACACCATCCTGATGAACTTTGCTGTATGTCACCCCCCGTCTCTCTCTCCCCTAGTCTTTTCCTGTCCATCTCCACTGTCCACTATAAAAAAGGCACTGTAGTTCCTTCCTTCCTTTTACTTGCTGTCAATGTTATTGAATCAAACCATTTCTGTCTACATGAAAAACAAAAGTCATCTTAGATGACAAGAGCTTCTTCTTGTGCTGAGAAAATAGGGAAGACAAGTTAGAAAGACATGTGTGTAGAACATGGGTTGTGAACTTGTGAGTTGTGTCGAACTCAATCAATAAAATACGAAGCATGCCATGCCATGAATTCCAATGTCTTAACCCTGATGTGTCAAAAAAACAACCGGAACTGGTATTGATGCCTTGTGGACAAAAGCTCTCAGTGCTGGATCTCCACTCAAAGAACTATGAATGATGGCTGAAAATCCCAAAGGACATATTTCTGAGGCTTTTCTTTATATCGTATATAAAGTATTGTTCTTGGTCTCCTTGAACAAATGAGGAAGGAAAAGGTATCAAGAAGAGAAATGAGGGCAGATGTAGGCCATGGGTGGAGAGGATGCTTAATCAAAGTGCTGGTGTCTGGTTCGAGAACACACACAACACTGATCCTATTTATTTACTGTCATACGCACCTTCTTACAGGAGAGTACAGAGATGATGATGCAGGTCTTATTGTAGGACTAATTTGAACACGGTTCACATTCATTCATAGTAGTCTAATTAATGAACAATATATGAACATAGAACCATTTAGTAACACCAGACATGTGAAGCTCATACAACACGCACATCCCGGGCAGTCTACACTCTAATAACCCATTAACCCATCAATGCATCCATAGTAACGGTCCCTCCTGCCTTAACCCATTACAACCAGGAAAAACATCTGTCATTTTAGATTTTAGCTAACATTGGTTGGCTGTAGAAAAAAATAAAGAAACAAGAACTGATCAATTATCAGTTAATTACCAGTGGCTGCCTTATATCTCCAGAATTGTGCTATGAAATGTAAAATAAATAAATAATGAATTGATCTAATCCGGTGTGCATGTGACGACGTGCACATGACGTGCACAACGGATTTTAATTGGCTTGTATTTGTCACAATGGCACAACCTCTACACTTTGGTGTCAACCAGGTGGCACTGAATGAGTTAATATGCTACTGCCTGTATTATTCTTGGACAAATATGAAAAGATACTCCTATGGAAAGGCTATATTATTTAATAGTTAGAGAAATTCGAAGTTTCAACACCAAAGTAGTAGTAGTAGTAGTAGTTGTTGTGAATTAGCAAACTGGACATTTGGACTGAATGTTATCTTTATCCTCATGTTGGGCTTCTGTTTTCGCCGAAGTTTTTATTTGTGTTGTTTCTTTCAACACGTTGTGCTTCACGAGTTCACGTTCCACAGCCGTCTGCCTTGACTTCTGTGTGCGCTGACTGCGGCGGGCACGGTGTGGGCTAGCCCCTCCCTCCCCTCACTGGTGCGAAACGGGGTAGTAAAAATGGGGACGTGCTCCGGTGTGCTCTGCTTTGCTGCGCTGAGGCATCAGATCGCGCGACCATTTCGACTCTGGTTGCCCCCCCCCCCCCCTCTATGGGTTGTGTAGAAAGGCAGCCAATCATTACTACTCGTCAGCATGACTAGCATGTAACAGTTTTCATGGGTATTCATAGACCAGTGCTTTTCAAGCCACTGGTAAAAGCAGATATAGCCTACGCTAGGAACTTGTAGATCTGTTATTTTGGGGAAATCGTTAACATTATTTTGTGCAAATATTTTGAATATATTTATTTTTAAACCGAACATTTTTAACTCAAATCTTTGATCTTAGGTCCCTGGAACCAGTGTTAGTTTTGACAGCAAATACTTATTTAGTCTTAGTCTTTTGAATAACACAGTGCACCATTTAGTTTTAGTGCCACCATTTTAGCAGTTTTGGCAGTTCTGTGCTATCGCTTTTCACGAAATTCGGCAATATGGTAGAGGGCCGTGAGGATCCCTCAGGGACTGAAGATCACACTCATTCGTCAAAAGACCTTTGACCTTTAGATCTCTCGATGAGTAAATTGTTATGATTTGCTCAATCCACTTTTCAGCCTTTTTTTGGCCACGTTACAGAAATTGCATTCCCATACATGCAAATGGAGTCTGACCCTGGTCTGTCTGTCTGTCCTTATGAGCACGGAATGTGCTCAGCTGATTGGCTGAGCATGGAATGTGATGTATGATGAAAGGCGCTGCTCACTTCACACAAGTGTGACTTTGTATTACTTGTCAAATAATTTCAGTCATCAATGTTTATATAGCTCATTGTGTATATCGCGTATAGCTTTTTTTCTTTTTGGGCTTGACCCCGTCTTATAGCAGATTGCAGCTATATTTATTATTTCTGCCATGACAACTGTATTTCCATGGGATGTATGCCTGTCTGTCAGTCTGTCTGTCCATCTGCCTAATAGGCCTACAGCATATTTAATCCATTCCTATGTGGAGCACATTGGAACATCAGGTGTTGACACCAGTCACCAACATCCCTTTTTGTCAATGCCAGTCTCAGCCAAGCCACTCCAAGAGCCTGGAGTGCCAGCAAGGAGTACCAAACAATAACGTCCTCTTCTACAATTCATTAAGCGACCGCTCCGAGAGCAGAGAGAGGTTTCCCGCTAGTTTGATGAGCAAACAAGCCAAATGAATACGCTGCTAAACAACCAGCCGTCCAAAACCAGGACCACCGTGGCTAACGTCATTATGTCTCTGTCCAACGCCCGTCCGACAGAAGAAAACACCGGCCCTCCCGTTTGAAAGAACCCTTGTGGGGGGTTTTATTTAACCATACACAGAATGATCTTGATCAGACTTGGACTTCATCCCGGAAAGTGGCGGAGTTAATGGACTCTCTTTCTGCACTGAATAATGCTTTGAATTTGGAACACGGGTGCCTTTAAGACTACTTTATTTCCATCGCTACATGCGGTGAAAGAGTGAGCCAATGGATCTGCTGTCATCCAGGGCCAGTGCTCCTGGCTCCCATAAAGACACAATAAAATGTAGAAATGAATGAAAAGGCATAAGAGGAAACTCCAGAAGTACACGAATGCCATACTGATAAAATCCCAATGGTAGCAGGATGGCTGGTGTTTAGCAGACCGTCATAAGCCCAAGAGGACAGATTTGATCCCTGCTGGACCTAGAGTGTCCTGGCCGTGTGTATTTGAGAAAGACACCCAAACCACTGGACCAATCACAAATGTTTTTGTGCACAGAAGTACCTCCACACATTTTCTTTTTAAATGTCTTATACCTTTTGACATTTTTAACATACATTTTATAATGGAAACCGTTACAACAGTTATTTCTTTCAGCCTTTTCTTGCCTTTGATAGTCCCCAGTGTACAGACTAGAGTCAGGAAACAGGGAGTGACATGCATGAAGCAAAGGTCCGCTGGGTCCAGGAATCTAACCACTAGCTTTATTATCGTGTCGCTATTAGCTACAATATCAGAGCCTACAGTACATGTGGTCAGTTATCTGCACCCCGATCGGCTGAAACCCTAATTTCCCAAAGCTGGAGTGATACGTCATAGATATGACACATCACAGGTTGGCCTTATGAAGTCTGAGATCCACATAGAGCAATGATTTCCAGTGTGGATCCCAAGATACACATACGGGTCGCGGTGAATTCTTTTTTTGAGTGTGCTTGAGTAGTTAATGTAAAGTGTCCAGCTCATATTCACTCGCTGTAGGACGGTTCATCATTGCTATACAGCATGGAGAGTGTTTGAGCTTGCTTTAGTCTTGATCTCTAAACCGAACCTCTTGCGTAATAGGAACCCTTCCTCCAGGCCACACAGTGGTCACACAGCAGGTGCAAAAACGCCTCTAGAAAAAAAAAAAGCCCTGTATAGTTTCCATCAGGAAATCAATAAAACATTATTCTCACTTTCACAGCAGAGGAAAGATATGAATAAATTAAGGTGTAGGTATGAAAAAAAAGAAATGCCGTGCATGTCCAGTAATCCTAGATACTGTAGATAACGGTTTCATACTAAAGAAGAAAAAGAATACACACTTCGGAATGTTCGAATGTATGGTAATGTTGTTTACCAGACGACGCCCGGACGCATAGCAGAAAATGTATTCAAGCTATTTTTAATTCAAGCATTCGAAAGAATTTGGTTTCAAAACCCATCTTTCTTTTCTTGTCTTGCGTCCGTTTCCAGAGACATTTTACACTGCGTCGTGTCCCCTCCAGGCTCCGGTGCTTCTGCCCGAGCATGTCCACATGCCTCACATGACTGTAGCCTATGTGCCACCTGTTGAACTGGCTAATTCTAGTAGCAAAGCTAAAAGACACATGTGAGGGTGCATGTCTCTCTCCCGTTTGACAGACCACCAATTCTACACCAACTGCCATCCAGCCAACATACACCATTACACCAACTCCTCTCTGCCTTTCCTCCACCCAAAGACGCCCCCTTAACCCCCACCCCGTAACCCCTTCCTTGTGCCCCCAGCCGGCTGCCTGTTTATGGCAGCTTCTGCTTGATTGATGGAGGAGCCCCACTATGGGTTAATTTACACTTGTGAATAATGCATAGGGTGATGCCACCACTCCATTCTGTATTTCACCATGGGGCGAGGCTTCTTGCACGGCATGGAATCAAGACATTCCCCCCCTGCTCCTTTTCAACACTTCTTCTTCTCAAAGATAACATTGCAAGAGGAGGCGGTGGAGGTTATTTTTAGACAGTTAAAGTGGTTATTTTCTTCATTTCCCTTATTCATTATTGAGCTTCCCGGAATGTGGTAAATAACATGAATTAGTAACATACACATTCCCGGGAACGTCTACAGTCTGAGAGCCGTTCCCTCAAGATGTTGCTCTTTCTTTCTGGTTGCGTTGACAGTTCCAGCGGAGCCGTCGACGTTGGCACGGCCCGCTCCCTATAATAATCAGAAGAGCTGCTGCCGCCGTGCCGTGAGCGAACAGGCATTCTTCTGACAGTGTCTCGGTTTTCACGGGCCGCCTGCTTGGAGGAGAAGCGGCTTTCATATGAACTCTGCCTGGCCCCAGAAGTCTGGCATCGCTCAGCTATCATTTACAGTGGATCCCGCAAAAATACACTGCAGCATTTTAGCAGGGCAAGTTCAAAGTAAACATTAACCACTTGAACCCTGCCGTCCCAGTTCTGGGGCAAACAATGCCGATCTACAAGCTCACGACACACCAGGGCGTGATGCGATATTTCCGACAAAGATACTTAGTGTAGTGGAGGGGGCCTAGTATGGAGCCCTGGGGGACTCCAGTCAACCAAGTATATAGGGTTTAAGTGGTTAGATTGCGACATTAAACATTTCCACTGTTATTGATTGCTGTGGGTCTCCCGACCCACCGCATGACACATGGACCATACCAAGGTAGAACGGTGTATACAACCATGCGGTAAACAAAGATGAATCACCCGGGAGGACATTCCTTGGGAAAAGGGGCGGAGCCTGAAATCGCCACCCCTCCCTCCCCCCTCCACGTGCCCCGCGCTGAATCTTTGATCTGAGACCTGGGCAGGGTAGGGTCACCGAGAGAAGACAGGCCTTGTGAACGAACAACCCGATGATTGATAGCGCCGTGGCTAGACAGAGACGCAGGGACACCCCCTGAAAGACAACATGTGCCACTCCCTTTACTGGTGAGGTATAGCCCCCCTTCAGACTGTCCCCCCCTCTCCTCTGCATCTCCATTTTTCACAAAATGCCACTCAGCATTTTCCCCCTGCTCTTATTGACTTCAGTGCTTCCCCGATGGGAAATGTTCATCCCACTGGTGTCCGCACGCACGTACGCATGCGCGCACACATGCATGCACGCAATGTAAAAAGTCCTCTGAGTGAAGTGAGCCCCATGCTGGACACAAAAGGAGAAGAAGGTACTACCCCAGTGGTTTGTAAAGTGGGGGCCACTATGCGCCTCTGATAGGAGAGGACATTTTAAATATTTAAACTCAAATGTAACTCACAAGATTATTGTGAAATGTTATTGGCATTTCACAATGGGGGCCACGACCAGAGGTCATGGCTATTTGGGGGTTCTCGGCATGAACACAGTTTGGGGGAACATCTGTACCGCCCCACATTTAAATATGGTGACAAAGCTGTGCACAGTGGGTGCCTTTTGCAGCTGTGTACCTGTAAAAGGCTTACAGAAGTTAACACAATCATTTGTTGAGAAGTGACATTTCCATTTAAAAGCTCAGATTAACCTTTTATTGCTGGCAGACGTGAAATTGGCAGTGACTCCAACAAAATATGAAGACATGCCAAACCTTAAATGGTGGCAATTCGGATAAAGAGTGGTGTAAAATGGCAGTGCGCGCATGCGGGCGGGCGCGCGCAAGACAGACAGACACAGACAAACACAGACAGACACAGACAGACACACACACACCTCTCTTTGATCAATTTATTGCCATTAATAATTGAACGCTGAACATGATGGGTTTTTGACAACAAACAAATAGTGCTTTGGTACCAGCTGAAAGTGTCAATCTTGTTGCAATATGGGTGCGTTTATTGTCTGCCTGAAAAGAAACCAATCATCCGCCTGCCGATGCGTCGTTACAGTCTGGCTATTGACATCGCTCATAAATCAGAAGGCCAGCGGACAGCTGCTAGTTTTCCACCCGGTGACACAACCAGATAGCCCAGGGGCCCAGTGGTGGGAAAAAATACTCACATTTAGTTTTTTTACTCCAGTAAAAATGTAGCCTACTTAAGTAAAAATACAAAAGTGTTGACATCAACTTCGATCTACTTCTAGATTGGCAATTTTCGAATGGCCAAAATGTATATCGATTGAAACCTTTATTTATTCTGGAAAGAGCATCGAGGTTCCCCCTCATTTGCAATACTAGGGTCAGCCCTGTTTCGAAATAATAGTAGTAGAAGTAACCAGTAAAATGAAAATTGGAGGTACAGTACTTGAATATGTACTTGCGTTACTTTGCCGTGCATCCTAGAGTGTCTGTTGACTAGTGGTGGAAAGTACATTTACTCAAGTACTGTAGAATATTGAGTTAGTCTTCTTATAGAGTATTTAAAATGTTTTGATACTATTGCAAATGTCGTACTTTTACTCCACTACCATTATTTGAAAACTGTAGTAAAAAGTCCTTTCAGATTTAGATTATTACAAATACACAATGCATTTAAAATACATTTAAGCCTGCTGTATACAAAACTAAAAAAATACTACATTTATGTTTTGTACTACATAAGTACTTTTCCTTGAGTAAAAATAATCTGAGTGCTTCTACCACAACTGCTTGTTTTGTTTATATACAGTGAAGCAGAGAGCAACACATAATGACAACAAGCTACTGTTATTTCTCATGGACGTCCACACACACACACACACACACACACACACACACACACACACACACACACACACACACACACACACACACACACACACACACACACACACACACACACACACACACACACACACACACACACACACACACACACACACACACGCTGCTGGTATACATTATTCTGTCCTCTTACACATTCTTTGGGATTCTGGCCCCAGCTGCGATGACACGCCACTCTCTCCTGTTTTTCCTCTGCACACTCTCTCCTCATCTGTCAACAAGCCATCCCTTCATTACGCCAAGCTGGGGGAAATCTGGGGTAAAGCGAGATGTCTTCCATCTGTCCACAGGCATTATGCCTCCCATTAGGTGGGACATCTTCATTTCCATCGCGGGGAGAGAGAGGGGAGGCGAGAGCCGCCATGTTAGCCAACGGCTCAAGCAGACATGATGGTGTGAGTGAGCTTGATGGAGAGGGACAATGGACTGACTGTCAGGTGTCCGCTCTCGTCCGCTCGTACCCGCGCCACCATCCGTTCTCATTAGACACGTCAAGAAACGGACAGCATATTTTCCATTGGGGCTTCCATGCGTAATGTTTTGCTCCAAATGCAAGGGGCCCCACCGCAACATGGGGTGACAACATGACAGCCCCGCATCAGCGGAAGGGAAGCATGCAGGGAGTGTGATGGCACGGCTGCATGGGTTGCACTTACTCTTTGCAGAGAGCCTCCCAGTTGACAAATGCCACCCTGTGTTCTCTTTTCCGTGATTCTTCATCTTGTGGGGATGCTGCTTCATGGTTTGCCCCAGAAATGTCATTTTACCACATTAAACGCATTTGTCATCTGTTTAAGCGGGAGGAGATAGAACAAATACAATTTATTAATCTCCGCCCGTGTAAATTAAAACAAAGCCAGAGCCGTTGGTTACAATGCGCCTCGCTCATTTTCTGAAACAAATTAAATATTTGCCTGTATGTGTAATTAGCAGTTACAACTAGGCCTACTCATTAAACGCAATGATGAATAATTGTATCCATTATTCGCTCATTTAACCTTGAAATCTATGCAGGAAGAAACTGAGGCCTGCTCTTGTAACTCCACGTACAGCATTGAGAACCTAACCAATTTCAAAATACGGTATAAAGATACCTTCAAAACTAATGGCAGGCTAACACTATTTGCAGTGCACCTTCATGGTCGCCACTGACTTTGGTGACCCAATGATGTTTCCTTTAATGCCAGCTCTAGGTCAATGCTTCTACTTGTTTTCTATTTTAAAGACACTTTGCATCTTTTAATGACATCATTTTAATTTATCCTACTTTAAAGCATCAATTTTGGACCCTTGTTGTAGCACCAGTAGTGAGAGCATGGCATCTAAGTTCATTAGACATTCTTTAGGGACTGCTGTGGGGCTTTCGGATATTTTAAAGTCCTTTAAAGTCTTACAGCAGAAGTGTTATTGCTGATCTGTTTATATATTCTACAGCACATGTACATATGGCTGTCGATTAAAAAAACAAAACATTGTAGCTGGGATAGCGTGTCACTTTGTGCCGCGCTGCGAGCTTGTACAATCTTCTATTTTTGAACATAGTTGAAAAATCTTGAAAGTGTGACTGAGAACTTCTGTTTTAGAAGGCATGATGCATATAGAACGGGCCTCTGGTCTTAATGGGTATCCATTCATTTTGCCCCCGATGTTGTGTCACTCGCAATAATCTGCTCGGCAGATTGATCGTTATGGGATGTTGTGACGGCACAATCAATGCGGGTCAAAACCTGCTGTGTGTGACTACGTGACTTCCCTGACATACTACCCACACACACGCTTCACCATCCATCCGACTGCGACTCTAGCTCCCGGTCATCTCGTTGACACATGTGTGCGCTCGTCCCAATTAATATGCCGTGACTTGTCATGACTGCAGCTGAGCTGGAAAGCAGATATGGGACCTGGTGTGTGATGGATATACACATGCAACCTAATGCATGAGAACCGGATCCAGCTGTCGTAACATATGCGCCACACTGACCATCAAATCAAGCGCTATTCTGTTATTTGCATGGGAATTCGCACAAGCTTGACTATTAACATTTTGTATATGTGGCGTTTGTTTTGTTGTTTTTTATTGTGCTTCTGAGAAAAAGGACTTGACTTTAGGTGTGTTTTGTTGTGAATTAACATCCTAATAGCCATGCAGGCACTGGTGGAATGTATAGTAGTAGTAGTACTCAAGAGTAGTACTCAAGACAAGTACTGTACTTAAGTAAACAATTTTGAGGGATTTTTTTTTTTTTTTTTACTTTAGCCTGTATACTTGAGTATTTCCAATGTTCCATACTTCTACATCTCAGTGGCAAATGGTGTACTTTTTACTCCACTACAATTATTTGACAGCTTTAGTTACTAGTTACTTTCTAGAATTTGATTATGATGTTAACCACATCAGCTCTATATATAGCTATTTGAAATTAGCCGATCTACATAGTGTTGGGTGCTGGCACATATGCACACATGGCATCATCAACGCATGGTGTTGTGTGCTGGCACACTATACACTCTGTCTTTCTTTTATCTGTATTGTATTGTATTGTGTTTTTGTATGGACATAGTGTTGGGTGCTGGCACATATGCACACATGGCATCAACGCATGGTGTTGTGTGCTGGCACACTATACACTCTGTCTTTCTTTTATCTGTATTGTATTGTATTGTGTTTTTGTATGGACATGGTGTTGGGTGCTGGCACATATGCACACATGGCATCAACGCATGGTGTTGTGTGCTGGCACACTATACACTCTGTCTTTCTTTTATCTGTTGTATTGTGTTTTTATATGGACATAGTGTTGGGTGCTGGCACATATGCACACATGGCATCAACACATGGTGCTGTGTGCTGGCACACTATACACTCTGTCTTTCTTTTATCTGTTGTATTGTGTTTTTATATGGACATAGTGTTGGGTGCTGGCACATATGCACACATGGCATCAACACATGGTGCTGTGTGCTGGCACACTATACACTCTGTCTTTCTTTTATCTGTATTGTATTGTATTGCATTGTATTGTACTGTATGTGTCATTGTATGTTTAGTTTTACTACCATTTTAAGAGCCTGCTCAGGGACTACAGATGTAAATTAGCTTATGGCTAACTCTGGCAAATTTACATGGAAGTGAAAACTGAAATGTTGATTAATGAGCATTGTCCCTGTCAAATAAATAAATAAATAAATAAAACAAGCGGTGCATTGTGAGATTGTAGATTGTCTATTTTCAACATTTTATTTTTATTTATTTTTAATACATAAATTCTTCTGAAATGTGACCTTCTGCATAATACTTTTACTTTTGTAATTCAAGTATATTTGGATGCCAACACGTTTGTGCTTTTACGCAACTTGTAACAGAGTATGTATAAACTGTAGTATTGCTACTTTTACTTAATTCAAAAAAAGTAGAAAGAGTACTTCTTCCACCTCTGCTAATAGGCGCTACCGTAACTAAACGGGTTGTGTAGAAAATGCTGAAGCGTCGCGGGGAATTGTCACCGAAGGCTTCTGTTTCCATCTCCATGCCATTTCTGCTCCAGTGGGCAGCAACAGTAGTGGAGAGTGGCAGGGAAACAGAGGGAAGGGATGACACGCTACAAAGGTCACACCATGGATTCAAATCCACAACGTGGCGAACGAACCCCATCCTCCCACAGAGCCATGCAGCCATACAGAGACCCAGGTCGCTCACTGTTCTATCCCATCCTCCCACAGAGCCATGCAGCCAGTCAGAGACCCAGGTCGCTCACTGTTCTATCCCATCCTCCCACAGAGCCATGCAGCCAGTCAGAGACCCAGGTCGCTCACTGTTCTATCCCATCCTCCCACAGAGCCATGCAGCCAGTCAGAGACCCAGGTCGCTCACTGTTCTATCCCATCCTCCCACAGAGCCATGCAGCCAGTCAGAGACCCAGGTCGCTCACTGTTCTATCCCATCCTCCCACAGAGCCATGCAGCCAGTCAGAGACCCAGGTCGCTCACTGTTCTATCCCATCCTCCCACAGAACCATGCAGCCAGTCAGAGACCCAGGTCGCTCACTGTTCTATCCCATCCTCCCACAGAGCCATGCAGCCAGTCAGACACCCAGGTCGCTCACTGTTCTATCCCATCCTCCCACAGAGCCATGCAGCCAGTCAGAGACCCAGGTCGCTCACTGTTCTATCCCATCCTCCCAAAGAGCCATGCAGCCAGTCAGAGACCCAGGTCACTCACTGTTCTATCCCATCCTCCCACAGAACCATGCAGCCAGTCAGAGACCCAGGTCGCTCACTGTTCTATCCCATCCTCCCACAGAACCATGCAGCCAGTCAGAGACCCAGGTCGCTCACTGTTCTATCCCATCCTCCCACAGAGCCATGCAGCCAGTCAGACACCCAGGTCGCTCACTGTTCTATCCCATCCTCCCACAGAGCCATGCAGCCAGTCAGAGACCCAGGTCGCTCACTGTTCTATTTCTAAAGAAAAAACGTCCTTTCATGCCTTTTAGCAATACCGTTTCCCTTCCAAATGTTTTAAACTGAAGTATATCTGGGTATTGTTTGACCCTGAAAAAAAACCCAAGCATGTCAAATTGAGCTGTTACTGACATAATATAGCACTACTACTACTACTACTACTACTACTACTACTACTACTACTAATAATAATAATAATAGGGTTACAATATGTTTTGTTTAGGCTTTACTTTAGATGGTTACATTTATACAAGGTTATAATAACATATAGTATTACAATGTTATATCTACAATATTAGACCTACGGAAAATGATGCTGTGGGATACAGTACCTAATATAAAACTTGATGATTGCCACTTACTCAATGATGCTGACTCAGCAACATCCACAAACAATCATGTTCAACACCAAACAAACAAATACAATACTATCAAGGGAGTTTGCCTGTTAAAAGTGGCCGAAACACAATCAAATTGGTAATTCGTGAAAACGGTCCTAACTTACATTATGGCACACAGCAATACAAAAAAAGAAAATAAATAAAAAGTTACTTTAACTTATCCATTTATAGCTCTGAGATTGTACAAATGTAACCGAATAGACCCAGCGTGCGGGTCCATTTGGTTACATGCTTACAGGCTCTGACTTAAATGAACACTGATGGTCTTAACCGTGCACCATTTCCACCAGTCATTCATGCTTTGTATTCCCTGCTCTGCCGCGGAATTTGCAACATAGTCGAAAAGTTCCGCCAGCCTATTTTAGCCGTGCAGAGACTGCAGACGTTCCCCAGATGGCCTGCAGGGCTGGAGGCGGCTGCAACCAGCCCCCGACTGAAGGGCTCGCTCTGCATGTGTGGAACCAACCTGGCCCCAGTTGGCAACCAGAACAGATCTTAGAAGTCAGGTGGAAACCTTGTATGTCCAAAACCGTTCCTTTCCAAAATGGTAAATGGTAAATTTATATAGCGCCTTTATCCAAGGCGCTTTACATAGATTGTGCATTACATTCACCCATTCACACCCACTCATACACTGATGGCAGCGGAAACCATGCAAGGTACCAACCAGCACATCAGGAGCAATTAGGGGTTCAGTGTCTTGCTCAAGGACACTTCGACAGTAACTCTGGGGGAGCCCGGGTTCAAACTGGCGACCTTGCGGTTACCATCCGGAAACTCTACCCCTGAGCCACCGCCACCGCCGCCCCTTTCCAATTATTATATTATAAAATACAAAAACACACTTGTGTGAAGTGAGGGGCGCCTTTGTTTGCTTGATCGTACATCACAGGGGGGCATGCTTAAAGCAAACATAAAAAGTCCATAGACTTGGCTGCCACATGATGTTACAGGGGGGCATACTTGTTTTTTGGGGGGGCATGCTGAATTTTGGTGGCTTGCTGATTGTTTTTGGGGTGCATGAATAAGACAAACATGTCTTTGCCGGTTCGGTCTCTATCCTTAGCAGTGACTATTCTTCCTGCAGGGTCAAACAGTACAATTACAAAACATTGTGAAGCAAAAAAAAACAAAAAAACAATTAAAGAACCAATACAATATATTATATACTGTACATTCACACACACATTCACTGTACCTAAGACAAAAACGATCATCTTAAATGACAAAAAAGTTATGCATTAAAATATGACATGAAGTACATACAAAATCAAGACACAAATGTAGCATGTATCAACAAAGGATAACCAGAAACAACATACTAAAATGAATTCAAACAAAAAATATATATACGGCGATGTGTTGTGAGCCCTTTTACTGTACATCTGCTATCTTCACTATACTTTTGTGCGAAAAGGAGGGCATTAATTTAAGTATTGGAGATAGGAGGTTTCTGTCCCGACAGCAACGAAAATGGAGCAGACCGAGATTCAAAGCCAACGAAAACAACTGACGAAGCGGTCGCTGGAGAGAGAGAGAGGCTGAGCTCATGGGGAGGCTAGTGGAGAGAGAGAGAGGCTGAGCTCATGGGGAGGCTAGTGGAGAGAGAGAGAGGCTGAGCTCATGGGGAGGCTAGTGGAGAGAGAGAGAGGCTGAGCTCATGGGGAGGCTAGTGGAGAGAGAGAGAGAGAGAGGCTGAGCTCATGGGGAGGCTAGTGGAGAGAGAGAGAGGCTGAGCTCATGGGGAGGCTAGTGGAGAGAGAGAGAGGCTGAGCTCATGGGGAGGCTAGTGGAGAGAGAGAGAGGGAGAGGCTGAGCTCATGGGGAGACTAGTGGAGAGAGAGGGAGAGGCTGAGCTCATGGGGAGACTAGTGGAGAGAGAGAGAGGCTGAGCTCATGGGGAGGCTAGTGGAGAGAGAGGGAGAGGCTGAGCTCATGGGGAGACTAGTGGAGAGAGAGAGAGAGAGAGAGGCTGAGCTCATGGGGAGACTAGTGGAGAGAGAGAGAGAGGCTGAGCTCATGGGGAGGCTAGTGGAGAGAGAGAGAGGCTGAGCTCATGGGGAGGCCAGTGGAGAGAGAGAGAGGCTGAGCTCATGGGGAGGCCAGTGGAGAGAGAGAGAGGCTGAGCTCATGGGGAGGCCAGTGGAGAGAGAGAGAGGCTGAGCTCATGGGGAGACTAGTGGAGAGAGAGAGAGAGAGAGAGAGAGAGGCTGAGCTCATGGGGAGACTAGTGGAGAGAGAGAGAGAGGCTGAGCTCATGGGGAGGCTAGTGGAGAGAGAGAGAGGCTGAGCTCATGGGGAGGCTAGTGGAGAGAGAGAGAGGCTGAGCTCATGGGGAGGCTAGTGGAGAGAGAGAGAGAGGCTGAGCTCATGGGGAGGCTAGTGGAGAGAGAGAGAGAGGCTGAGCTCATGGGGAGGCTAGTGGAGAGAGAGAGAGAGGCTGAGCTCATGGGGAGGCTAGTGGAGAGAGAGAGAGAGGCTGAGCTCATGGGGAGGCTAGTGGAGAGAGAGAGAGGCTGAGCTCATGGGGAGGCTAGTGGAGAGAGAGAGGCTGAGCTCATGGGGAGGCTAGTGGAGAGAGAGAGAGGCTGAGCTCATGGGGAAGCTAGTGGAGAGAGAGAGAGAGAGAGAGGCTGAGCTCATGGGGAGGCTAGTGGAGAGAGAGAGAGAGGCTGAGCTCATGGGGAGGCTAGTGGAGAGAGAGAGAGGCTGAGCTCATGGGGAGGCTAGTGGAGAGAGAGAGAGAGGCTGAGCTCATGGGGAGGCTAGTGGAGAGAGAGAGAGAGGCTGAGCTCATGGGGAGGCTAGTGGAGAGAGAGAGAGGCTGAGCTCATGGGGAGGCTAGTGGAGAGAGAGAGGCTGAGCTCATGGGGAGGCTAGTGGAGAGAGAGAGAGGCTGAGCTCATGGGGAAGCTAGTGGAGAGAGAGAGAGAGAGAGAGGCTGAGCTCATGGGGAGGCTAGTGGAGAGAGAGAGAGGCTGAGCTCATGGGGAGGCTAGTGGAGAGAGAGAGAGAGGCTGAGCTCATGGGGAGGCTAGTGGAGAGAGAGAGAGGCTGAGCTCATGGGGAGGCTAGTGGAGAGAGAGAGGCTGAGCTCATGGGGAGGCTAGTGGAAACACACAGATACGCACAGGAACACACCGGCCAGGTGCACCGCGTCACGGGACCTTTTGTTTTACGCTTTAACAGAGGGTGGTGGGTGCGTGTGTGCGTGTGTGTGTGTGTGTGTGTGTGTGTGTGTGTGTGTGTGTGTCTGTGAGTGTGCGACTGTGCGTGTGCGTGTGCATGTATGCTTGTGTGCGCGTGCTCTACCTAACGCCATACCACCTGACAATAACTCTAGTGTAATGAGCTGTGTGTGTGGGTGCATGCATGCATGCGTGTGTGCATGCGCACGAACAAATGTCCTCTCAAGGATAACAAGATTAGGATTAAGATTCGTTTTTGGAAATTAGGAAATGAATGAATCATGAAGAAGTGCCCAGAATCAGTTCAAGTGTGTGTGTGTGTGTGCATGTGCAAGTGCCTGAGAGAAAGAGCATACATGCATACTTGCATGTAAGATGTTATACAAGATACATAATTACATGTATTATAGTTCTGTTAATGCAGTATTGAATGGTAATAAATAATTAATACAATTCATTCAGAGTATATAAATCATGGAGTTTGAAGTTGAATGATCAAATTAATCAAATATTAAAATATTGAATCAAAACCGGGGTGCAAAAAGTCTGAATAGATGTGAAAATGACCCCAGAAGTGAAATAAATCTTTTTGGTTTAATCTTTTTAAGGTTTGTAGTTGAATTCACACTGGGGGCCACCCATGCTAAAAAGGCTCCTGGCACTAAAC
The DNA here is from genome assembly GCF_951216825.1 of Electrona antarctica. NCBI lineage: Eukaryota > Metazoa > Chordata > Actinopteri > Myctophiformes > Myctophidae > Electrona > Electrona antarctica. The sequence goes on from NC_136798.1 coordinate 29,283,938, forward strand.
AACAAACACTGCTATGTTAAGCTTGACTGTCATAGCTGGAACAAATTGCCGACTATGACCCCTTGTGTTTTAGCCGTGGCCGAACTGGCTCCGTGGCCCCTGCACTTCAGCGCCGCCTACGTTTTAATTACATTTTCAAGAAAGCATAACACACCAGACCCGGAAAACATGTGTAACGCGTTAGGGCCAGGAGACTATTGTGTTATTTAGCAGTGCTAGATCAATGCGGTTCACCAGGGAACCCCTCCGTATGATCCAAGGAACAGATGGAGGTCTTTTCCTCACAAAGGTCATGTTTTCTTGTCAATACGTCTCATTCTTGGTCAGAATCAATCTGCTAATTGGAGCTGGTCGCATGCATCACTAACACATGACTGATACCACATGAGGACGCTTGAAGATTGTTACGACGTTCTCTTTTGGGCATGTCATTATAGGCGGAAGGTTTCTGAGGGGCGCCAGCCCCTCCTATATCCAGCTTTTGGTGTGTGTCCAGAAACTACACAAACATTAAATTCCCATTGACAATGAATGGACAATTTTACGTCTTTTAGTGTCTGAGCAAATAGACATAGTGTCTGTTTTACGTCATGATGATGTACGATGATAAGAGCGCCCATCACTTCACACGGGCGTGATTTTTATTTTGTGTTTCTTAATTTTTGAGGGGCGCTGTATAACCATTATACAGGTTTAATGTTTGTCTTTAGTTCAATGTTTGTTTTGTAAACGCCATTGACAATGAAGGGACATAATGTGCCTCATTACATCATATTGGCTCTTTATTGTTAATGGCGTTTAATGTTTGTGACCATTACATCACCTAATCAACATGAGTTAGACTTTAATATATTAGTGCCCCTCACTTCACATGGGTGTGAATTTTGTAATACAAAAAAAGCAATTATAAAATGTATATATTTTTAAAGCAAAAATAACTGATATACAATCTCGTAATGCGATGCATTGCTACAGGACAATTTATAATATAAATAGCATGTATCTAAACACATCATTTATTGTAAAATGTTATATACAGCAATTATATGAAAAAAAGTTAAGTACCACACCAAACCAAACCATAATGAAATAACTTCATAGTGTTGTGTAAGAGTGCTGAATACCGTAAGTGCTATTGAATTGAAGAGTTTCATTTTAAAACGTAATGTCATAATTTGAGCCACATATACTTTTAAACCAACTTCTGGCATGAATCTAAAGTGGATTTGGGGTTATATTATAAGTTATGAGTCTAAGCAAACAGAATCATCATTGATCTGTAATACTGAATGCTGGATTTCACGTAATTTGTTTCGTTTTTTCACAAGCACATATTGAATTACTAATTTCATAAAGTCTTCATCTCATCCTAATCTTAACATTTCTTTAGAAATGTGTTACATTTTTATTCATGTGTAACTGTGAGTGCAATATGATTTACGAGTGTACTCCATAAACTGCAAAGAGGGGAAAAAGAACATTCCATGGGCGTGTATGGGAGGAAGAAAGTGACTGTTACTCATAAATGTCATTTAAAAAATATGACAGATTTGTCACAGTACTCAACTTGGCTTATAGTTTAGTTTAGTTTAGTTTATTTGCACATATGTACATAATAACAACAATATGGTAAAAACAAAGAAATACAGAAAGCAAATATATCAATAAGAAACAAGATTAGTTACATTACATGATGTGCTGGAAGTGCCAAAAAAAACCCAAAGGGGCTTATCGAGTGGCCTTCCTATAGAAGCTACCAGTTGAGCTTAGATAACAGAAAGATTTAAAAAAAATAATAATAATAATGAAAAAAGAAAGAATATTCCAATAATAAATAACAAATAATAACATGACTAGGGCGTGTTGCCCAAGTTTGTTAATAAAAATTGCAGTAATTGTCTCTTAAAAGAGCTGAGACTAGTACAGACTCTGATATGAGACGGTAAGTTATTCCAACAGTGTGTTCCTCTGAACTTGATGGAAAAGTGGGCTGATGTTGTCTTGAAATGCGGCCCACTCATGTTATGGAGACGGACGGGACAAAGATGTGCGTGTGAGTGGCAGTGCACATGGAATCATTTTCATGGTCAAAAACACAGGACCATGTGTACTTTTTTTGTCTTTCTTGGGGTGAACTTTGACAGTCTCCTCCTCTTTCTCTGTGCCTGTCAGAGCGAGAGATAGCGAGACGAGGAATGTGAGCGTGCTGAAAAGCTTCTTTATGGCTGTTTGTTGAGATAGAGGCATACATAAGCCTGGGTAAAGCACGCGCAATGCAGGCATGCATTATGCGCACGCACGCACGCACGCACGCACGCACACACGCATGCACGCACGCACAGACGCACAGCCTCTTGTGCTTCACTCAACTATGCTGTTATCTATACATTTACAGTATAATTATTGTTTGTGATTATTTATGACAAATGGTTCACAAACTTTTATACATATATATATATATATATATATATATACACACACACACACACACACACACACACACACACACACACACACACACACACACACACACATATGCATATGTGTATATATATATATATATATATACACATATATATATATACACATTTATATATATATATATATATATATATATATATATATATATACACATATATATATATACACATTTATATATATATATATATATATATATATACACATATATATATATACACATTTATATATATATATATATATATATATATATACACACATATATATATATACACATTTATATATATATATATATATATATATATATATATATATATACATACACACACACACACACACACACACACACACATATATATATATATATATATATATATATACACACACACACACACACACACACACACACACACACATATATATATATATACACACACACACACACACACACACACAAAAACTCTGACCCGTAATTCTTTCCCAGAGCTCTCAATCATTCAGCCGGGGACCACCTGGAACCCCCTCAAAGACCCCGGACCCCACTTTGAGAACCACTGATTCATGATACTTACTGATAAATGAGCAGCCGACCCCCCTCCCCTTTATGTTTTTATTTATTACATTTTTTGCAGTTTGGCCAGAAATGATGGATGGAATAAAAGGATGTGCATTTTACTTTGAACACTTACTGACAACCACTGTGAGAACTCACTCACTCACTCTCTTTGTTTAGCGCACTTGGGAGTAAGCACCTTTATGTTTGTTTAGGGCAGTAATGACAACATAAGACACGAGTCTGATATAAATAGTGGGCGCCTCTCACTTCACACAAGTGTGATTTTCTTTGGGTGTTTTGCTATATTGACAGGGTAGCGATCATCATAGTAAAATGTAAAAAAGAATAGAATGGACACAGTGACCATGACGCCATCCATTGGCTTATGGTTTCCTGTTTTGAAACCTCAAGTTCAGCAAATTGGCTGCTGTCACCATCTTGGATCGTTGCTGTCGGGTGGAAACTTTGTATGTACAGTATTATTATTATGTCCAAAACTAACCAAATGGTCAGCATGCATCTGCCTCAATCAAAACAGATTTTTTTAAATGCATTTATCCCAAGTTGCGTTTTTGATCTAAACAGGCTTTAGTCACTCACGGCCCATAGCTAAAGCGTCGATGAGACAATATTATACATATTACAATATATTTTATATTTTATAGTTTTGGGTGAATTAAAATACGATCGAGTGGCACGTTATACAGCTGTTGTTTAATTACTTGCGGTTCACGGCCCGGTATTTGTTCGCCTTCAACATAAGAGTATGCACTGAAAAGACTGACACGGGGCGAATTAAATGAGTATTTAGTCTGACATTGAATGAGTTATGCTGCACTACACAAAACATGTTAAGTGTTAAAATCCGTATAACACTCTGGAATTTACTGTTCTCCAGCTTTCCTGAAAAACTCCACAAGGGAACGAGTGGAGAGCTGCTGCTCTCCTTTTCATTTTTGTTATAATAAAATAACAACAACAAGATGTGTTGAGAGAGACTCAAACTAGTCATGGAATGTACATAAATATTATTGAATGACGTGGGATTTAAAACAAAGCATTTCTCAGTGCACAGTACTGTACGGTCACATCACTGACAACCAAACACGTGTGAGTTGAGGACATGTTGACGTCCGTAAAGCCCCCATTATTAAATGAGTGATCTTTAATACCGGTGGTGGTGTAACTAAGTACTTGTACTCATGAGCACTGTACATACAGTACAATGTTGAGGTGCTTTTACTTGACTGGAGGGGTCCTACTAATTGCCCCAAAGTACCCAGAAATACCCAAAAGGGGGTTTCCAATTTTCAATACTTACTTCGATCTACTACCCTGCATTTCCACTATTTTTTACTAATTTGAGTTAGTAGTTATTTGATTTAGATTATTATCACAAAACATACATTAATCCCTATTTCAAAATAGCATTGCAGGCTTGTGAACTTCTTTCTTCTTTCATCTGCTATTTTCAAAAGATTGTTTTTTACACATTTTGAAAACTTGAACTTGAAAAGGAACATACTGCTTAATGAGTATAGTATAACTTATTAACTTTACTTGAAGTATATTTTGATGCCAATACTTTTGGAACTTTTGTTCAAGTACATTTCGAATACCAGACATTTACTTGTAACAGTGTTTTCTACATTGCACATATACTTTTCCTTAAGTAAAATAAATCAAAGTACTTCTTCTACCACTGCTGACAACCAAAACGTGTGAGCTGAGGACACGTTGATGCCCATTAAAAAAAGCCCCCATATGAGTGATCATTAATACACACTGCATATATACGAGCACTGGGGAAGACTAAATAATCACACTACGTTAAGAGGCAGGGTTTTTTATTACTGATAAACACACAGGGGTACGAAGAGGGAAAAAAAGATTAAGAATTCATGGTGCGGCCAAGAGTGTTGAGTGGGCCACATGTCAGGATTTTTAGCACCTCGTTAAAAGTCATGCAGAGGCATGAATAATGTATGTGTGAAATATTGTTCCTCCCTGTACTGCCCTCTGTGTGTTTCTTAGGGGCAGACATGTTGGGTGCGCGGAAGACAAATCAACGAGCACTTCAACTGTTCCATTTAGGGCCCGTTTGACACAAAAAGACGAGGGAATTAAGGGAGTGTGTGTGTGTGTGTGTGTGTGTGTTGGGGGGGGGGGGGGTCACACAAAAATAACATGTGGGGGAGGGAGGGACATAAAATATTTGAATTGTCATCAGCAGTGATGGATTTTGCTAATGACTCTGTGTGAGCAGAAGAAAGTCCCCCGTCCCCCCGTCCCCCCCAAACCACGGGGGTCACCGATAGGAAACGCGAGCAAAGCCCCGCGCTAGTGAACTTAAGTGGCTCGTGGGAGTCTCATTTGAAAATCCCCTCGCACTCTGTAAATCACACAGCTGGGAGAGCTACTCGGATCTGGCACTCTGTAAATCACACAGGCCCCCTCCCACCGGCACCCCACCCCGACCCCCACCACGTTAAAGAGGTTGAGCAGACGGACGGACTCCCAAGATCTTGACGTTTGGGTCACTCACTATAGTTCTATGATTCCCCTTTTTAATTATTTCTTTCCCATGTCCGTATATCTACGGACCCCGACGCTAGGGGACGTCATATCCCAGGTCCGTATATATACGGACCCCAACGCTAGGGGACGTCATATCCCAGGTCCGTATATCTACGGACCCCGACGCTAGGGGACGTCATATCCCAGGTCCGTATATATACGGACCCCAACGCTAGGGGACGTCATATCCCAGGTCCGTATATCTACGGACCCCGACGCTAGGGGGACGTCATATCCCAGGTCCGTATATCTACGGACCCCGACGCTAGGGGACGTCATATCCCAGGTCCGTATATCTACGGAACCCGACGCTAGGGGACGTCATATCCCATGTCCGTATATCTACGGACCCCGATGCTAGGGGACGTCATATCCCAGGTCCGTATATCTACGGACCCCGACGCTAGGGGACGTCATATCCCAGGTCCGTATATCTACGGACCCCGATGCTAGGGGACGTCATATCCCAGGTCCGTATATCTACGGACCCCGACGCTAGGGGACGTCATATCCCATGTCCGTATATCTACGGACCCCGACGCTAGGGGACGTCATATCCCATGTCCGTATATATACGGACCCCGACGCTAGGGGACGTCATATCCCAGGTCCGCTAGGGGACGTCATATCCCAGGTCCGTATATCTACGGACCCCGACGCTAGGGGACGTCATATCCCAGGTCCGTATATCTACGGACCCCGATGCTAGGGGACGTCATATCCCAGGTCCGTATATCTACGGACCCCGACGCTAGGGGACGTCATATCCCATGTCCGTATATCTACGGACCCCGACGCTAGGGGACGTCATATCCCATGTCCGTATATATACGGACCCCGACGCTAGGGGACGTCATATCCCAGGTCCGCTAGGGGATGTCATATCCCAGGTCCGTATATCTACGGACCACGGCGCTAGGGGACGTCATATCCCAGGTCCGTATATATACGGACCCCAATGTATACTCCATCTATATTATGCTGATTAGGCCACAGACCCCCATGTGATACAAGTTTTATCTCCCCATCCACTCTGTACAGTAATTATCGTCATTGTTAAAGGGATAGTTCACAATTTTTTTACTTAAGTTGTATGAAATACTTGCCATTCATATAGTGGTTGCAACTGTATCAACACCCCGAACGCCCGGGGTTATTTAATCCATTAAATCATAGCGCCCAGCGATTTATAGCAGCGGCGCACATTTAGCGACAGACCGGATGCTATCCCGGATGTGGCTGAAGTAGCTTGATGTAGCCAAAACACTCAATGCGATCGACAACAACGGGAGGTATGATTAATTCTAACGCGACTAGCGACGGGACCGCGATGGGCCGTCTAACACTAATCTTTTCTTAGAATTGGACAGAATGATTTAGATCAAGAGTTATTAACGTTTTAAGATTTTCGATCGCGTCGGCTAAAATGGGGGGGAACATTTTCGATGACGTCCCACCGGAAAATAACATTGAATGTTGCGCAACAGACGCTCCCAGCCTGTGGAGCGATGTGATCGGTTTTGATATCAATAATCTCCGTCGTTTTGATCAATCTCCGTCCTGAGCGCTGGGCGTTACTAATTGATAGGGCGGAGAACTCCGTCCTTGCCGCTCAGGGTGTTAATTGATTGCCCGAGTCCTGTGGTGGCAGTTCTGCTCTGGTTTTGGTGAATATTAAGTAGTTCTGGTCATTTTGTGGGGGGTAATTTACTTTTAACAAATGTACTGCTTCTGACGGAAGGTTCCGCCAGTTGGAATCCAACCAGCAACTGCTTCTAGCGTAACGTTCCGTCTGATAAGCTAAAAGTATTTCATACAGCTTAAGTAAAACAATTCTGAACTATGCCTTTAATGTAACTCTACTAACTCAGAGAGTGCACAAATGTACACTCTCTGAGTCGCAGACCTATAAGTGTCCATTTGGTTCCTGACTATTAATCATTTAGCTACATGGGGACCCTATGGTACCCCTCAAGGACCCCACATTGAGAAACAGTAACTCAGGCCTAATAGTTAGTTTGCATGGTGCGGCGTTGCATGCCAAAAATAAAGCCGATTTAAAAACTCACAACAACGCGCCGCAGATGTGACGTTTTGTGAGTTTGTGCATCGTCTTGTTCCGGCGTGTGGCACCATCGTGCAAGGGACTATAACTTAAGCAACAGGGCGATGACCAACTTTTTCTCCATTGCGTTCCTCCAGCTACAGTAATTCATCACCATGCACAAGTAAAAAACTAAAATAAGCTTCTGCATGCACAGGTTGACAGTGCTATTTTATTCCACAGGGCTCTTCTTGGTCTTCTACTATAAGCAAACAAGGCTGCTTCTTTTTGAGGGGTGCATGCTCCCCCCCTTTCCAGCAGGGACGCGGTAAAAAATCGGGCTAACGCGCTTACGGGAGAGAACTGCCTCTCTGGCTCCGCAGTGGTGCACAATGCCATGTAGCAATCTGCATACTTCGCCAATAGCCTTCAGCTATTACGGTAAGAGAGTCAATTGCACAATACTACCAGTAGATCATAATTAACTGCAAATTTAATTTTCACACATTTTATTGTGTGTGCAGGGATTCTGTATTGCTGTCTGTCTGTCTGGGTGGTTCCTTGAGAAGGGAACTTGTAGATGTGTTATTTTGTCCGAATGTTCGCCGCCCGAAAATAGGGACGCCAGGGTTCATATGTGGTTAAAATTGATTTAGAATGAGGGTTCTATTTATATTGCAAGAACAGCTGTTTCAAGTGAGGCATTTGGAAGGGAGCAAATTGAAAGTGAGTTGCTCCCCGGCCTGATCACATGCAGTACGGCTTTATCCTCCTAGAAGGCTGCTGATGGGGGACGACAACACATCACTGGTGGCCCTCGTGTGTGTGTGTGTGTGTGTGTGTGTGTGTGTGTGTGTGTGTGTGTGTGTGTGTGTGTGTGTGTGTGTGTGCCAGAGCAAAAAGTCTACTTTGCTTTGCAAAACAAAGACATTGCTTGTCAGTGTGTGTGAATGTGTGTGTGCGCGCGTGTGTATTATATTAGCGTTCACACCCTGAGGAGATAAATCCGTCCCAACAAATTGTTTGTGTCAGCCGAGGGACTCTTAACACGGAACTGTTTTTTAAAGTAGATCAATGTTAAAGTCCTATAGCATGGCCTGGCGTGGTGTGTGTGTGTGTGCGTACGTGTGTGCGTGCGTGACCATGAATTTAAATGACATTGACTTCCTCATGTTGCTGTTCCCCTCAGCTGGCCAGCAGAGCCCAGTGGTGAAGAGCATTCCAGTGACTTCCTCATGTTGCTGTTCCCCTCAGCTGGCCAGCAGAGCCCAGTGGTGAAGAGCATTCCAGTGACTTCCTCATGTTGCTGTTCCCCTCAGCTGGCCAGCAGAGCCCAGTGGTGAAGAGCATTCCAGTGACTTCCTCATGTTGCTGTTCCCCTCAGCTGGCCAGCAGTAGCCTGGCTAATAAGCCAGACTAATATCACACAACACTGTCGCGGTATATTAGTCTGGGCTGGCTCCACTTGGATTTCATTTCCCGGGGGGCGGGTTCAAACATTTTCTCTTTGACGCAATTGGTCAGAGCTACTGTCAGTCAAAAGTCTCAAGCATTGAACGTCACTGTACCAAAGCCCGCCCATATTGCATACCGTGTCCCGATTGGTCCGACCTGTTCTCGGTTGTAGGAAAGAGGCGTGCTACTGAGCCTCGCCAGACCGTAATCCGCTGGTAGGCAATTTTTTTTTGCCAACGGCTGATTCGGTCTGGTTTATTAACCAGGCTAGGCCAGCAGAGCCCATGTGAAGAGCATTCCAGTGACTTCTTCATGTTGCTGTTCCCCTCAGCTGGCCAGCAGAGCCCAGTGGTGAAGAGCATTCCAGTGACTTCTTCATGTTGCTGTGCTCTCAGCTGGCCAGCAGAGCCCAGTGGTGAAGAGCATTCCAGTGACTTCTTCATGTTGCTGTTCCCCTCAGCTGGCCAGCAGAGCCCAGTGGTGAAGAGCATTCCAGTGACTTCCTCATGTTGCTGTTCCCCTCAGCTGGCCAGCAGAGCCCAGTGGTGAAGAGCATTCCAGTGACTTCCTCATGTTGCTGTTCCCCTCAGCTGGCCAGCAGAGCCCAGTGGTGAAGAGCATTCCAGTGACTTCCTCATGTTGCTGTGCTCTCAGCTGGCCAGCAGAGCCCAGTGGTGAAGAGCATTCCAGTGACTTCTTCATGTTGCTGTTCCCATAGATATTAAGAAATAGATGCCTCATTTGCCGCTGCAGTTCATTGGAGCGACGTGTATCCCAATGAAGGCGGAAGTGCAGTGCTGAAGGCTTTTTTTTTTTTTTTTAACAAATCTTTATAACAGTCATGACCGTATACATTACAATACAAAACAAGACAAACAAACAAACACAAACAACAACAAGTTATTAACAATACAACATCAGAGCCAGGGGGATTAGATTACTAACAGAAAACATTAAAGAGTGAACACAAAGCAACAGTTCTCCGCAGCTTTATTATTTAGAAGTGCTGAAGGCATTTGCTGAAGGCGACTGCGTCGCTGCCCAATCACTCATGTGACTCCTCCATGTCTCTCGCTGTCACTCAAGTGACTACTGGCCAATCACAGCGTGTCTTTTCCGGGACTTATGTTACGCACGCGGAAGCTTGACAAGCTTCCGCTTTGCTTCCGCTATTCTTCGCAAGGAATGTCGGGAAAAAAGTGCCTTCAATTTTGACACACGCCTCAGAGCCGGAAGGGGCGTCTATGTATATATGTCTATGGCTGTTCCCCTCAGCTGGCGAGCAGAGCCCATGTGGTGAAGAGCATTCCAGTGACTTCCTCATGTTGCTGTGCTCTCAGCTGGCCAGCAGAGCCCAGTGGTGAAGAGCATTCCAGTGACTTCTTCATGTTGCTGTGCTCTCAGCTGGCCAGCAGAGCCCAGTGGTGAAGAGCATTCCAGTGACTTCTTCATGTTGCTGTGCTCTCAGCTGGCCAGCAGAGCCCAGTGGTGAAGAGCATTCCAGTGACTTCTTCATGTTGCTGTGCTCTCAGCTGGCCAGCAGAGCCCAGTGGTGAAGAGCATTCCAGTGACTTCCTCATGTTGCTGTTCCCCTCAGCTGGCCAGCAGAGCCCAGTGGTGAAGAGCATTCCAGTGACTTCTTCATGTTGCTGTTCCCCTCAGCTGGCCAGCAGAGCCCAGTGGTGAAGAGCATTCCAGTGACTTCCTCATGTTGCTGTTCCCCTCAGCTGGCCAGCAGAGCCCAGTGGTGAAGAGCATTCCAGTGACTTCTTCATGTTGCTGTTCCCCTCAGCTGGCCAGCAGAGCCCAGTGGTGAAGAGCATTCCAGTGACTTCTTCATGTTGCTGTTCCCCTCAGCTGGCCAGCAGAGCCCAGTGGTGAAGAGCATTCCAGTGACTTCCGAATGTTGCTGTTCCCCTCAGCTGGCCAGCAGAGCCCAGTGGTGAAGAGCATTCCAGTGACTTCTTCATGTTGCTGTTCCCCTCAGCTGGCCAGCAGAGCCCAGTGGTGAAGAGCATTCCAGTGACTTCTTCATGTTGCTGTTCCCCTCAGCTGGCCAGCAGAGCCCAGTGGTGAAGAGCATTCCAGTGACCTCCTCATGTTGCTGTTCCCCTCAGCTGGCCAGCAGAGCCCATGTGAAGAGCATTCCAGTGAGAGCAGTGCTATAACCCTGTGAGAGCTGCCCACAGGGTTGCACCGGTATCTGGTTACCAGCAGGCAGCCTTCTGACTTACACTCAGCTGCGCATCCGTGTTGCGTACCGGAATTAGCAGATCTACAAGCTCACGACGCGTGGCAGTGCGACGCGTCATGAGCTTGTCGATCTGCTATTTCCGGCACATGACGCGATGTGCGGCCAAGTATCGAACCGGGCATTACTTGCGGAGATACTGAGCCCCATCTGAGCGCATGACTCTGGGGGTCACGGGTTCACGTCTCAGGAGGGCCACAGCTGCAGCACCGCCGGCCCGATCACGACCCTCAGCTTCCCACAGGCACGTGCACACCCGCACGTGAGAGCGCACATGTTCTGCCTCGCACGTCTGACATGCAAGACACACTGTTCTTAGGATTAGACTGCGTGTAGATTTGATGGTTGATTTGCTGTGTTGTGCTTTCTGTTAATTCTATCCAGAATAGAGCCATAAGGTGTTTCCTTGGGGTACATGCATTTGCCCCTTCTTTTGCAATCCAGGGAGACATGAGTTGGGAACCGATGGAGACTAGGCAAAAGGGAGAAGTGATCCGCTCTCATTAATCTGCCAGAAGATAGGTTAACAAAAAAGGTATTCAATTGGGATAAGGCACACAATGGCCCCTGGATGAAGGAAGTTTTTTCTATTTTTAGAGAGGCAGATCTGTCGTATATCTTTCAAAATATGCTTTGTGGTAATATCAATAGGTTGAAACAAAAACTATTTAGTAATTACAAAGATAAATGGTCAAATGACATATGGTCTAAACCAAAACTTAGATCATATGTCCAGATGAAACAGTGTTTTGGTACTGAACTGCTATGTCAAATCCTTTCTGACCAGAAACCAGCGGTCATTGTGTGCCCAGCTGAGAACTGGTATCCTGCCTCTGGCTATTGAGGTAGGGCGGTTTTCAGCGGTCCCAGAAGAGAATAGATTATGCATTGTATGTGACCTAAATGATGTGGAAAATGAATTTCATTTTATGTTTTATTGTACCCTGTATGATGATTTGAGGGTTCCACTGTTTGAGGTAATGCAACAAAGAAATCCTGATCTATTCTGGGAAGATGGACAGAAGTTAGACTGGTTATTTAATTATGAAGTATTTAGGACAGCCCAGTTTGTTTCTAGAGCCTGGAGTAGAAGACAATCCCAGCTCTTCAAGTAGGTACATGTGTCTCCTGTCACAGGCCTAATGGTGTATTTTATTTTATGTTATATTATGTAATCTGATCGTAAGGATCTGGAGTGTCAGTTTGGTATTCAATTGATCATTGTTTGCAAACCGTCATGTCGGTTTATTGTAATTGTCCATGTAAACTGTAAAAAGTGTCCTGTAAGTCCATATGGGCTGGGCTTCTTCGGAAGCATGACACTTAAATAAAGAATCAATCAATCAATCATCAATCATGTAGTTACCAGTGGTAATGTGTAATAACTATAACTGCAAGCAGGCAAAACACAGAATAATTATGATCTCTCTTTCTCTGCTCCCGGTCTTCATACTATATCCTTTGTAAGAGATAGATAGATAGATAGATAGATAGATAGATAGATAGATAGATAGATAGATAGATAGATAGATAGATAGATAGATAGATAGATAGATAGATAGATAGATAGATAGATAGATAGATAGATAGATCTTTTTGTAGTTTTTTAACCCGGATCTAATTTTAGAACAACGCTCCCTCCATTCCCAGTCGCTGCCCGCGCAGAATACAAAACTCTGATGCTGGCATTCAAAGCAACCAAAGGTATGGCTCCCCCATATCTTGCAAGTATGATCGAACCCTACAAACCCTCCCACGCACTCAGATCAGCCAACGCGGGGAAACTGGAAGTAACTTCACTAAAAACGCCGGGACAACGCTCCACACGTCCCAAACTCTTCTCCCTTCTGGCTCCAAAACTATGGAATGCACTTCCCATGACAATCAGAACTGCAGCCTCACTCCCAGTCTTCCGCCGTAGTCTGAAAACCCACCTGTTCAGACTTCATCATGGCCCGTAGCACTTTATAGCCTAGCCCCTTAGATAGCACTTTATGTAGACTTAGATAGCATTTTATACAGACTTATAGCATGTTACGTAGACAGCACTAGAATTGCATTTTATGTAGTCATAGCACTTTATAGTATATGTATAGTATGTAAATCGCTCTGGATTAATCCATTGAGACCTGGAACGCATCCATGTCACGTTAGCGTTTAACCACATTAACCATTAACCCATTTTGGGGCGGGAACCCGTTTTGGTGTTTTAAACATTGTTATAATTTAGCTATTGAAAAATAGCAGATCTACAAGCTCATAGCGCGCCACCGAGTGGCGCGCTATGAACTTGTAGGTCTGCTATTTTTGAAAAATCGTTAAAATGTGCCTCAAATCTTTCCGAAAATTGTCATGATTTAGAAAACTTTTTTTTTAAATTTCGACGTCAGGCCTGAATGGGTTAAGAGCGTCTGCTAAATGCCTAAATTGTAATTGTAAAACAAATACCAGGCTTTCCACCACGGTGGAAAGTCTAGTGACGCGAGGTTAATTAATGATAGACGAGATGAATAGATAGATACGGTATAGACAGACAGCTTCATCTCCATCGGTATTATGTCTGCTTCTCTCATAAGATGTCCCGACACTAAGCGCATGTTGAGTGACATGTTTTAAGGAACCGAGCTCCACCTTGGCTCTGAAGAACCAACATGACCTCTGACCTTGCATCGATGACGCACCGCTGCTCCGCTGATGGCCGCAACAGCTCCATTCGGGTCCTCGCTCGCAGGATGACTCACTGTTTTGACAAACAGCAATTTCCTGACCCTCCGTGACACGTAACTCCCATCTTCCCTGGATTCACAGGGACCTGTTTAGTGAACATAATGAATTTAGTGAGAGGAGAGCAACGGGGAAAAACATTTGTGTTGGATTTATGATGTTTTAATGTTATGACTTTGCGAGTCCCTCAGGGTTTTGTAATCTCTCCAAAAATTAATAGCATATCAGTTCATCACTGGATATTATATCACTTTGCCTCACGGTTTGTGTCATCGCATTAGATGAGAACTGTACATTTGCCAATGTTTGAGAGAGAGAGAGAGAGAGAGAGAGAGAGAGAGAGAGAGAGAGAGAGAAACTTGTGGAGCTGAAGATTTTAAATGTGTATTTCTTTATTTATTTTTTACCGGTCAGGATTTCTGGACGGATTTATGCCAGCTTTTGTCATTACAGAATGAGCAAAACCGTGAATTATCAACCTATTGCGATCCCTGCTCTATATTAAAATACAATTTATTTAAATGTATTTCATTTTAATGACGTTTTTATTTGAGCAGAGTGAGAATGAGTGCACAAAAGCTTTCCTAACAGCCTTAAACATGGCACACAGGGGCAGTTAGAGAGGCAGTCTGGTAGCAAAGTGATATCTTTATTGCACCCCTGAAAGTCATAAGCATGTGAGTCCTAACTTTGCTTTTCCCCTCACTGCAACTACATGATCATAAATAATGAGGGGGGAGTCGTCACCCCCCCCCCCCCCCCCCTACTCATCTCTAGTAAATGAATGGTCCCCTTAATGGAATGCAGGGCAATTCCAACATCCGAGCCCATTATTCTGACACACCATGACCTTTACACAAGATACACAAGAGGATGCAAAGGAGCTTTCTCCCAACTCAATTTAGAACGAGTGCCGTGCCTAACCCCGCCCCCCCGTCCCCGTCCCCGTCCATTGAGTTCAATAGACAAGTGGCATCATCTTGAGGTTTCATTGAGTTCAATAGACAGGTGGCATCATCTTGAGGTTCAATAGACAGGTGGCATCATCTTGAGGTTCAATAGACAGGTGGCATCATCTTGAGGTTCAATAGACAGGTGGCATCATCTTGAGGTTCAATAGACAGGTGGCATCATCTTGAGGTTCAATAGACAGGTGGCATCATCTTGAGGTTCAATAGACAGGTTCAATAGACAGGTGGCATCATCTTGAGGTTCAATAGACAGGTTCAATAGACAGGTGGCATCATCTTGAGGTTCAATAGACAGGTTCAATAGACAGGTTCAATAGACAGGTGGCATCATCTTGAGGTTCAATAGACAGGTTCAATAGACAGGTGGCATCATCTTGAGGTTCAATAGACAGGTTCAATAGACAGGTTCAATCATCTTGAGGTTTTCAGCTATTGATTTCAATGGTATGTGACGTCGCCTTCTCTCTCCAAACACTCGCCTCTTGTGTCTCTATGTACAGAGCTCAAAAACAGGTGCAGTTCCTCATGTCCGAATCTGAAGTCCTGACGTTACCGTTTCATCCCTTAGGGTTCACGGAAGTCATTTCTCTACGGAGAATAACATTGGGTCATCTCAGAATCGTCTCATATAAGAAGTGTGGTCCAACAATAAACACATTGTCCCGGCACTATTGGCAATGGCTCTGTATTGTTTACAGAAACAGTCTGTTTCTGGAAAAATATTGATTGATTTGGTGCTCTATTGTCACTCACATCACAGGTTTACACAGGTGTAAAGAACTGGACAAAATGTGTTTTATCCAAGCAAGCAAGAAAAAGAAAAGGAGAGAGGCAGGGACTGCAAGGAGAGCAAGAAAGAAAACCTGAAAAACATGTTGAGGACAGTATAGTAGAGTATAATATAGTATGAAAAGCCTGACTTATAATTAGTCATGGGACGGTGCCTGAAATAACAGATCTACAAGCCGGTGACAGACAGGGAATATCACTGCCTCATTATATTGATAAAATAAAAGTAAAGTAAGAACTTTGTCCTTCCTCGGTGAACTGCAATTGAACTGCATTAGTATGCAGAGATCATCTTGCCATATACTGTGACTCAAAATATGCCAAAAGTTGTTAGTTAACAGCAGTGCATAATATGAATAATACATAGTATATACGTACACTATGCCATGCAACCAAGGTTAGCACCAAATATCAACATGAAAGTCTAAAACTTCTGTATAGAAAGCATCGCCATTCAAAATACATTCTTGTATCGTGTTTCTTGCTGTTAGTTTGTTTATACTTAATCATTTTGCCTAAATTGAGGGATCTACATCGTCTCATGTGTCCAAAACTGATACTATTCAGGAATCAGGATTCAAATAAAAACATAGCAAAAGTAGCAGACCTCCAAGCTCAAACGCACCGCTTCACCTTGGTGCGACGCTGTAGTAATAGTATGATCGAGTGGGCCATTCATTTATGAAAAAACACAAAAAGTTTAAATGAGAGGATTCTGCCCGACATAGCAGTGGTTTTCAACCAGTGGTCCCCGGAGCCAGGTGGTCCCCAGCTAAATGGAGAGTTGGTAACAAAATGGACCCTTATAGTCAATACGATTAGATCTATATGTTACAGATCTTTAACTCTTGAGGAGCGCAAAACCCTTGCGGTTCCATTTTGGTTTCATTTTACACTCTCAAGAGTTAAATTATGTTAAAAACTCTGCATCACTTAATTTACAAGAAGTCTACACAATTAGAGAATGTAGAAGAATTGTTATTTTGATCGTTTGCCTGTTACCTCTCCTACGTTACCAACAACATCAATACCGTCCGAGAGGCTAAATGTCACGGTGGTCCGTGGCTGAAATGCAGAATAAATAATGGACCTTGATGTGCAAGGGGTTGAGAACCAGCAAGTTCCATGACCTTAACGTTAGAGTAACCCAAACAACACGTAGAGTCGTAGACTAGACTTTGTTGCTCTCTGGCAGAAACCTTGTATGTACAAAACTCTTTCTTTTTAGTACCATTTGAAAAAAGGAGAAACTCGCACCGTGAGGCATTGTGAGCTTGTAGATCTGCTATTTTCACTATACTTCTGTGTGACGCGCTTGTATGATTAAGTAGGGCATTCATTTACACTTTACAGGGAGAAAACATCAAAGGTTGAAATATGGAGATACGAGGTTTGTGACTTTCTCTATTCTTTGACATCTTTCCGGGAGAGGCTGGGATGCATCAGATTAGTTGTGACAAATCAAATGGAATCACTACTTCATTATTACAGGGTAAGTATAAGCAATAATATCTGCAGTGGCTACAAGTGCATGCTGAAACAGAGTGCATGCTGAAACAGAGTGCATGCTGAAACAGAGTGCATGCTGAAACAGAGTGCACGCTGAAACAGAGTGCATGCTGAAACAGAGTGCACGCTGAAACAGAGTGCACGCTGAAACAGAGTGCATGCTGAAACAGAGTGCATGCTGAAACAGAGTGCACGGATGGATGTGGATGTGGTGCATGTGTGAGAGTGCGTAGGAGGGGAAGTAGAAATAGATAACTGTGTGTGTGTGTGTGTGTGTGTGTGTGTGTGTGTGTGTGTGTGTGTGTGTGTGTGTGTGTGTGTGTGTGTGAGAGACAGAGATTTGGCAAGTAATATTTGGGTAGCCTAAGGGAGAGCAAATGCTTGTGGTGGTGGTGGTGGTGTGCATATGTGTGTGCGTGCGCACGAGTGTGCATGTGTATGTGTATAAGTGTGTGTGTGTGTGTGTGTGTGTGTGTGTGTGTGTGTGTGTGTGTGTGTGTGTGTGTGTGTGTGTGTGTGTGTGTGTGTGTGTGTGTGTGTGTGTGTGTGTGTGTGTAGGTCTCTGGAAGAGACATCTGTGAGTGTGCACATTATATATTGTAAAAGAAAATATGGACCAATATATCAAGTCACCCGTTGGTTTGTGGAGTCCAAGGAACACATACCACAAGTTATGAAATGGTGAAACGATATGGCTCTATATAAGCCACAAACAAGTCCATATGAGATCAACATAGTTTTAAGAAAACACTTGTTATTTTGTGAGCACTCGGGTGGCACAGTGTTAAAGTACCTACCCACCACCGCAATGTCTAGGTGTTCACATCCACTGCAGTGCACACAGCTTTGTCAAGTCTATACCACTAGGTTCCCAATCATCTTGTTTATCGGATATTTTCACTAGTTTGGGTCCCGGCTGGGGAGATATAAAATTTCTCTTTTGGATCACGGGCTAAAATGTTTGGGAACGCGTGTGTGTGTGTGAATGTTGTGTTGGACCAATCAGTGCTTCTTTTCCACACGGTATCAGGTACCGTCGCCCATTATCCATCTCGCCCTCGTTTTTTTCCACCGATCTCACAACGACCACTCGGTGCGGCGGTTCTTGTATTCTATTTTCTAAGGATAATAAGGTTAGAAATAAGTTTAGGGTTAGGCATAGTTTTACTGGGGTTAAGTTTAGGAATAGCGTTAGGTTTAGGCATAGTTTTACTGAGGTTAAGGTTAGGAATAAGGTTAAACGTTGAAGCATAATTTACTTACAGTAGGCTACTTTAGGAATACCAGGCTGGACAGTTCCGCCGGCTGTACGCCCGGGCAAGTTGGTCAAATGGGCGACTCGTTTGGTATTCGTTCACACTGCCAGTAAGCTATTTGAAATAATCTTAACGTTTTAAAATGGAAGTCAATCCGGCTTGGATCTTGGGGGTTATATATGTTCAATAATAACAGAAGAAAAGCTTTCTGTGGATTTCTTACAAATGCACACGTAGCCTTTCCCGCTAAGGACCTTCTCTCTTGTCAATATTCTGCGCTGTAAGAGCTATAGGTCCATCTAGGAGATGGTCGGTCTTGTGTGTCCGTGTGCATGTGCGCAAGCGCGCGCGTGCGTGCGCGTGCGTGCGTGCGTGTGTGTGTGTGTGTGCGTGTCCACCTGTTCAGAGCTAATTAGAGGTCCTCCTCGACAGCAACGATATGTTACCGTATAGATACGTCATAGACTTCACACATGAAGATCCACAAATATGCCATTATTAAACATGATTAAAGACCTTCCCTCTGGCCTTCCATAGGAACCACTGTAAGTCGGAGAAAACTGTGCGAACTACATTTCATTCATTATAAAAGACCACAGTATTATCAAACAGTTAACCATGTACATGGTGTACGTACTTCATGATCCCAAGGGGTCACGCCAAATCTCCTCGCCAAAACTAGCCGATCTACAAGCTCACAACGACATGTAGATCTTCTATTTTCGCCCAATGTTCACATCTTTTCACTGAACGCTCGCATATTACCAAAATAGGGACACTGGGGTTCATAGACCTCTGTTATAGCCCATGGTATGCTGTGTTCCAGTGGGGTTCATAGACCTCTGCTATAGCCCATGGTATGCTGTGTTCCAGTGGAAAAATGATGACAGCAAATATATCTGTGTGTGATGCATTATCACTGCCAGAATGATGTGATGCTAAACATATTAAGCAACGTGTTTCATAAAGAGGCACAGGCTCAGAATGGAAAGATCTTGCCATCAGGAAATTGTAATAAAAATTATATTAGAGGAACATCCAGGCCTTTCCTGTTTTGTCTCTTCATTTAAGGTTGAACATAATGACTTTTCCTTCTTCATCTCTTAAATGCATATTTCGAGGCAATTGGACTACTTTTCCTGTTCCCAATGTATTCTGCAGTTGGAAGGTTCATCATGGTGCGTTGCTTCATTCGTATCTCTGTTGCACTTTGATGTCTTTATAATGAGAAGTTGTGGTTTGCTCTTAACCAAAAGCAGACAAGGCAACCATTAGGCTTCTCTGTATCTATCTCTCTCTCCCCCCCCCCCCCCTCCCCCCCCCCCCCCCTCTCTCTCATAGACAAGACATCTATCGCTGCATTCCACAAATCTCTGACTACTGACTATGTCTGTCCACATATCTCTAAAACCGGCCAAGCTAATTGCCTTGGCATATTTATTGCTGAGGGCCCATGGGGGACGGTACAGTGTTGACTGCAGTGGCGGTCGCATCAGAGCCGACGTGCGGGAATGCATTTATATAGCGCCTTTATCCAAGGCGCTTTACAATGAGAATTACAGTCAGTCACCCGTACGCACGCGCGCCACCCCAGTCATTGATGCCGCTGGAGGCATCTGTTCACGCCCAATAATGCCCAAACATGGAGCTGCCTGGCGTTATATTGACGTCACTAATATGGTGTTCCACATGGCTCCAGACTGGCATCCAAAGGACTTTGATAACCGGTACTGCACTATATATATGACCAAACAAGATAAACTTTTACTGAGAAAGTATGACCATCATCCGTGAACGATGATGTTCAAGATGCACAATATCAAAACATTTTGCACCGAGACAGCACAAGACACAGTCATGCGACAAATCGTATAAAGCAGGTTTAAGCTGTCCAACATCTGAAATATTTTGCTACATGATTCATAGCTGCTACCCCAGGTTAATCGCTGATACGATACTGCCTAAGTGGAAGGGCATAAACTCATGCAACCTGAAATGCAAGGCTGCAATGATTAATCAATTAATTCAGAATTGAATAGGCAACTAATTGCTGGAGTTTTTTTGCAATTAATTGTGGATGTTTTTTCCACTTTTTTACGGAGTGAGCAAATGTGCTGACCTCATCACATTTGTGATGACGGCTGTGGCCGTTTTTAGGCCAAGGAGTGTTTTTCGTGCAAAACTAATGTTTGGAATGGATTCAGAATCATAATTTGACATGTCACATGCTACTTAAAGCATGATGAAATTTGAAAATGTTACCTTATATAGGCCGCTAGGTTATGGTGTATATACAAAAATGGCCATGCATAACTTTTTTTTCGCGATGTTTCCGGCAGAGCAGACATCTCATTCTGGACCTTAATGACCAAATGAAAAGAAGAAACACAAATAAAAAGTTTGGGTGACTGGCTCCCCGGCTAAGCCGATACACATGCAAACTGTTCAGAATGCAACAAAAGTGCAACGCGACACATTGTACAGATCAGCTACTTTTTTGTGAACGTTCCCCAATGCTGGGGTTCAAGTGGTTAAAAGCCTTATCCTGTTAGTCAGTTGTAAGATCATCTGTTACTGTGAACCTGTGTTAGCCGCTTGTAGTTTGCCTGTTTAAGATCATCTGTTACTGTGAACCTGTGTTAGCCGCTTGTAGTTTGCCTGTTTAAGATCATCTGTTACTGTGAACCTGTGTTAGCTGCTTGTAGTTTGCCTGTTTAAGATCATCTGTTACTGTGAACCTGTGTTAGCTGCTTGTAGTTTGCCTGTTTAAGATCATCTGTTACTGTGAACCTGTGTTAGCCGCTTGTAGTTTGCCTGTTTAAGATCATCTGTTACTGTGAACCTGTGTTAGCCGCTTGTAGTTTGCCTGTTTAAGATCATCTGTTACTGTGAACCTGTGTTAGCCGCTTGTAGTTTGCCTGTTTAAGATCATCTGTTACTGTGAACCTGTTAGCTGCTTGTAGTTTGCCTGTTTAAGATCATCTGTTACTGTGAACCTGTGTTAGCTGCTTGTAGTTTGCCTGTTTAAGATCATCTGTTACTGTGAACCTGTGTTAGCTGCTTGTAGTTTGCCTGTTCAAGATCATCTGTTACTGTGAACCTGTGTTAGCTGCTTGTAGTTTGCCTGTTTCGATAAGCCTGTTTTTTGTTACCCTGTGAAATACTATGTTCTTTCAGTTGTCTCCTGTCTGTGTCTGTTCTGGTTGCCTTGTTTTGCTTGCCTGTGTTCTGTCTTGCTTGTCGTAATAAAGTTGGATTTCCCCTCAAACTTCCATTTGTTCTTTCCTGTCTAGGTCTAACTTTGCAATCTATAGATTTCCAGTTTGTAAAGATGTCCTGATATACTCAGTAGACAGTACTGTACAGAGTCTACAGATATGACAAATAAAGGGAGACCAAGGTGTCTCGGTAAGGTGTATAGGCCTGGGCCACCACGAGCTGCCACAAGAGTTTCAACTCTCTGGAACGTTACTGGAGGATGGAATACTTTTCCAACAAAATAATCTCTCATTTGGTGTTTTCATGATGTTGGTGGAGTGGAGATCGCCGTCTAATATGTGTTCATCTGGGTGGAGCTCTAGTGTCCCTGAAGGCCATAGCATAAGATGCACATCATTTTCATACTCATGTGCATATCATGCACATCATTGTCATCCTGGAAGAGACCCTTTTAATCAGGATAGAAATGTTTCATCATAGGATGAAATATGAGGCGATTAGTCAGATGATTATTTTGGGGTGGTCGCGGCCTGAAAAGATTGAGAACATCTGCCATTAGATTGAAATGCAGATCATATTAGTCACCTACTGAAACACTAGCCAGATGATCAGTCTTTGAGACGCTCATGCAATCCGTGCCCCATTAATGAACTCTTTCATAGACACTTCAATCTTTTTCTCTTGCCAGCTCGGTCCAAAATTGAGGTCAACAGGGCCTGCTCAGCCGTTTTTATTAGGGGTGTACACAGTAGCTGCACTCATATTCATACAAAACCATTTTGGTGGAGGGTGTTCATGCACTCAGTGTGATGAATCTACCGATCCGAGTGCAAAATAGACTTGTTTTTGCATGCAGAACATAGTTCAACTGAAGTTCCCCCGTGGAGCGGAAAGACCGACGCGTACTGTTCACACAACAATGGCATTTTTTATTGCATTGTCTCGATCTGAATTGCCAGTGAAAGGCTGTTTAAATGTCAAAGGGAGCTGTTTACATCTCGCTGTATTCACACAGCTGCCATTTTGCTCTTCATTTACACCCTGATGGAGTGCATTTCTTCCCCATAGACTAGAGTATGAAGAAAGAACAAAATGGCCATCATGCGAAAATGATCAATTGTTTTAGAGATTCTTGCCTATGTGGTGTGTGAACTGGACAAGGTATGCACTGTATGTTATAAAGTGGGAGATGGGGATTATTTTTGAAGTATTCACAGCAAAAAAACAAACAAAAGAAAATATCTCAAACCATTAGGCCTTTGCCACCACACAAATAGTGTGCCACGCTGGGTTAAAGAAACGATATACCCACTGAAAATCATTTCTGCGTTCCATTGTGCAACTTCGGTCAAATATTGTGGCTTTAGGGGAGTTCTGCACCATATGGCTCACATTTACTTGGCAACAGAACAGCATGAGAGAATTCAGCGTAGTACTCAATGTGCTATTGTGATATGTTTAAGTCAGAGCATGTTTTATTGTTTTACTTTGACACGCAATGACAGCATTACAGCGGTAGGCTATATGCTCGGGTCAACAGAACACACCAAATAAAGAGTGTGTTGTCATGAGGAATGTGAACCTGAAAACTCTGAGCTGATGATGATGAAATTCTTGCTTTCCTTGCTGGAACTTTTACAGCGTGTCCTTGTGGGAGATTCCCATTGTCTATACAAATAAACATGACTAATCACCCCAAACTTGGCCAGGTCCCTTGCTTGGCACGTACTCTTTGAGGCTTTGCCTGAGCCTCGCTTAGGTGCTGCTCATCCCAATGAATTTTGGTACACAAACATCGGATTATCTCAATGTAACTATCCGGTCGTATTAATTATTCACCGGTGAGCCCCCTCCTCCCTCCTCCCTCCCACTCCGTGCGGTGCATACAAATCTTTGCAGGAGTGACCTATATTGCATTTGGGAGAGCACGGAAAGAGAGAATAAATCCATCAGCACAACACTGCAGGAATTTGAATGATTCCAATGATCATTCCATCCAGTGTGACCTCTTCTTCCACCTTGACAGTTCCCTCACCCCACCCCATTATCATCCGGTGACCCAGATTGCACAGAACTCCTTTTGGAGTTTAAAGAACTAAATGAAAAAGAACGCCCCCCCCCCCCCCTTTGCCTTCATCAGCAGTTACTCTGTGGTCTTGTGTGCTCGCTGGTATAGGACTGAACTCTTCCCCTTTACCTCCCTTTGAAACAGGCTTTCGCTCTCATCACAAAAAAGTGTCCCATCGTTTCTCTCCATTACTTCGCTATAGTACAAAGTCGGTTCGGGACAATGTCGGATCCCGTTGCCTTCATGCTGAAACATTGGAACGTGGAGTTTTGGTGGGTAGAGGACGTGAGGTGTGTGTGTGTGTGTGCGTGAGTGCGTGCGTGCGTGGTGGGGGGAGGGAGGGGGGACTAGGTTTGCAAAGAAGTGTGTGAGATCAGTACTAAATCCATTGTAATCTCCTTCTAAGCTACAGACCTGCTCCGCGGAGGCTTGGTGGGCAGGGAGTAGATGGTCTGGTATGACTGGGGTCCTTTCATCCAGGAAAAAGGAGATTACATCTGAGGAAGGCGCTCCGCTTTCCCCCCGCACCATGTTCTCCGCGGAGTTCAAACAATGACTTATTCTGGTCACATTCGCGCGTATCAAGGAGAAGATGCATCAGAGAAGTGAACACTTATATAATCGGAAGAGACCTACTAGTGTATATATATTTTTTATATTATACTGTGCACACTGCGTGGGTTGAATGTGTTATTGCCAACTTCTTGAGAGCGGCGCAGAAGAACATATTAAGTGCTTTGCGGTTAAATAGGGCCATTCATGGCCAAACATAACACATGAAACAGCATTCATGTAATATCGGCATTGCATATAGCTCATCAAAGTGTCACGGAGTGTGTGATCATGAAGAAGCCAAGAAGGAAAGGCATTTTGTTGCAAATCAGTACACCTTGGCCTTACAAATTAACCCTCTAAAAAGGCTAAAGTATTTACTACCTCAAACAGGATGCAGAATGAATGTACCTGAAGTCAGCCTCTACTCTCGACATCGGTATACATCGACAAGTGCACCATGAACACACACGCACACACACACACACACACACACACAGGCACACACTGTACTGTACAGGGAGAGCAGGAATTAAAGTAGATAGATAGAAGCCAACACAGAAGCAGAGGTACATCTGGTCCAGAGGGACATCATTCAGGCCAAGGGGACATGGCGGGTGATGGATCATAAAATATATCAAGCTACATTCATACTGCAGCTTTCAACAACACTGTCCTCCAAGGCAACACGGCATCCGTGTCTCTTCAGGCACACACAGGCACATGCAGGCACATGCGCACGCACACACAGGCACGCAGGCACACGCGCACGCACACACACACACACAGGCACATGCGGCACACGCGCACACACACACACACACACACACACACACACACACACACACACACACACACACACACACACACACACACACACACACACACACACACACACACACACACACACACACACACACACACACACACACACACACACACACACAGGCACATGCAGGCACATGCGCACGCACACACAACTTATTCTAAAACCTGATTTATACTGGTGGAAGGCTGCAAGCACACTGGAAATAGACAATCCACTAGCTCACAACGTGGCACATTGCAAGCTTGTAGATCTGCTATTTTCGGTGCACAATGGTGCAAACCAAGTATAAATCGGCCATATCTCCTCGTCTATACGGGTACATACATCTGATCAATAAGCACCCAGCCATGCTTTGCCATTATATACCTTGTTGAAGTCAGGGAGTACAGAGGGGTCCGGCGCGGGGCTTAGATTTATGACACACAGCCTGCACAAAGCCACATGGAGTACGGAGAGGGGAGCAGCTCACCGGGGAATATCCCGGCCGTTGCGATATTGATGGGAAGGTTTTATTAATATGAATAATGATCGAGAGCTGTCAGAGATGATGGATGATGCTGGAGGTAAGCGGTCAGCGGGGCTTTCTCTCGCCTCACCGTTCATCTGTCTCCGGAACAGCTGCCGCGCGTCTTGCCAAAGGGGCTTCGGGTGAGGCCGTCCGCTCAGGAGGGGGAGGGGGGGGGGAGGGATGTCTTGTCTGATCTGAGCATTGCTGCCTCGGTATATATGTCTTCACAGGCAGGCAGCCCCACTGCAACATCAGCACAGGCTGTTGGGAGCAGGGGGGTGGGGGGAGGGGGGGGGGGGGGGGGGGGGGCGAGGGGGGGGTGATGAAAGAGTGAAGCCAAACTCAGTTGATGGGAAAAAGGATCATCTTATTCCCGTCACTGGAGATGATGCAGCATGGATGGACTGACAGCATTAGGGACGGGCCTGTACTGTACTCAAGACCACTGTCCCTGTTATGTATCACCTATAGAGTACATGACATTATGGGTGAAAGGTTTCAGAAATGTTCAAAAAGGGCTATATACGTAAGTACGACAAAATATAACATAAATGGTTACCCGGTTTAACAGCTAACTTCATGCTCCCCCTGCAGCATCTGTGCATTCCTGTGTGCGACTGTGCGTGCATACGGACAAGACATTTAACACTGGCCGTAGTCGTCGAACGGTCAATTTTGCACACACACACACACACACACACACACACACACACACACACACACACACACACACACACACACACACACACACACACACACACACACACACACACACACACACACACACACACACACACACACACACACACACACACACACCTCCGCTGCAGTGCAGGAAGCTGGTTGCTGAATCCCAGAATCAGTCGTAAACCAACCACTGTAGGTAAAAGACGCCGAGTTATAAGATAAACTTGTATTGATCCCTGCGGGGACATGTGGAGTAGGTTTTGTATTGTATAAACTTGTATTGATCCCTGCGGGGACATGTGGAGTAGGTTTTGTATTGTATAAACTTGTATTGATCCCTGCGGGGACATGTGGAGTAGGTTTTGTAGCAGCAACAGCTATAAGCCTGAAACAGCGTAGAGTAAAGATCAAATAAATAGACTTCTGACAAGAGTCTGACATCTGCACTTGGTCTGACTGACATATTAGTGTATCATCTGAAATCACAGGTTTTAGGTACAGTATATGTACCCGTTTCATTTCACCAATACCAAAACCTGTTATAGTACAGCGGATTACCAAAAAATTGTGCACTTTTTCAAAAAAGCATGAAACTTTTACCATAGTTAGATGATACCATGAGGTGTATTTTCAGATGTGGAGTCAAGTCAGATTTGACCCCTGAGGCCCGGTAGAGCATAATATGTGACCAATACCCATAACATCCTATATAAGGCAAAAAAGTCCAAATTTCATCATTCTTTAAGTAGCATGTGACATATGAAACTAGGGTGATTTCATGATGCTGAATCCATTCCAAGCATTAGTTTTGCAAAAAAACACTCATTGGGCTAAAAACGGCCAATGCCGTCATCACAAATTGATGATGCCAGCACATTTGGGCAAGTGGGCATGGCCGTTTTAAGCCCAATGAGTGTTTTTTTGCAAAACTAATGCTTGGAATGGATTCAGAATCATGCAAACACCCTAGTTTCATATGTCACATGCTACTTAAAGAATGATGAAATTTGGACTTTTTTGCCTTATATAGGATGTTATGGGTATTGGTCACATATTATGCTCTACCGGGCCTCAGGGGTCAAATCTGACTTGACTCCACATCTGAAAATACACCTCATGATATCATCTAACTATGGTAGAAGTTTCATGCTTTTTTGAAAAAGTGCACAATACCTCTTGTATTGGGGTATAAGCCGCTGTACTATTACCGTTTCTGTTGGGCAGAAACCTTGTATCTCTATATTTATTTTGTAAATTATTGCCTTACTTCATCATACAAGAGTCTGACACAAATGTAGTGAAAATAGCAGCTGTACAAGCTCACAACGCGGAGCATCGTGACACGTCGTGAGCTTGTAGATCAGCTATTTTGACTGTTTTAAAATGTTTAAATAATAATAATACTTAAAAAAGGAACGGTTTTGGAACTACAAGGTTTCCACCCGGCAGCAAGGTTACGTTATATTGTGGTGGACAGAACACACACACAATTAGAAGTCTTAGGTCATAGCAGCAAGCAATTAGTGGTAACAGTTTTGTTGATATGAAATCTAAACTCTCTAGTGGACCCTGGGCCTTACACGCAGTTAGGAAAATCATACTGAATCTCTCTGATCATAGGGCAGAAGAGTGGCCCAGTGGTTAGATGACCGCGCAAAAGTGCAGTCTGAGCTCACAATTTGCATATGTGTATATAAACAGTCCCATGCACGCCCTGTCCATGTCCTCTTGAGCAAGACCCTTGCAAGTTTGTTCACTTGCTCTCTCATTTTCACCAATTCAAGCCTACATTGTTGACCAGGGGTTTATTTGGTCCCCTTCTCCCCCTCCCCCCCCCCCCCCCCCACCTACGCCAAATCTGGTCACCAAAAATAGCCGTTCTATTGTTATATCTCCCATGTGTCACAACGTTATGCAGAATGTTTGCATATTATGACAAGCCCAGAATAGGGTCCACTGTGGTTCAAGTGGTTAAGTTGCTCTTGATAAGAGCAGCAGTTGAAATCCTTGACAAAAGTAAAAAAACAAAAAAACATAGCAGATTAAACCAGCATGTTCCTCATAGAACAGAGGCCTTGCTGGTTTAACTCACAATTATTCTGTTCTGTCCAATTAGTCTTGCAATCACACACTTGTGATTGTAACAGCCAGCGTGGCTTACAGTACAAAGCGATGCTGGTCGCAACACATTGATTGCATCTACCCCGGACGGCCGTATCATCTCAGATCTCATTGTGCAAAGGCTTCTTTTTTCAACTCGGCTGAACATAATTGTCCTGAAAGCCGGTGTACAGTATAGCAGTCATTAGACAATGGTAAGGGGATGCATCCTAACCAGATCCACATGGAAATAACTGGGAACACATTTTGATAAAGACTCATTGTCTGCCAGGGAGCCACACAGCACTGATTTAATCAGAAAAGGCTTGTTCATGCTATAGAAAAGTAATGAGTTCAAACAAATACTAACTAAATAAAAGGGTTTAACCATTTTCAACTTATCGTCCCGATGTTGGGCATGTCATATAGGCGAATATACAAACCTATTTTCATGAAAACATCCGCTACTGCTTTTTTGTTTACTATGACAGTTATAAGTGAATAATATAATGCATTAATACAATTATTACAAAAATAATCTCAGAAATCTTGATTGAGTTTTGTCCAAGCAGAATAAATGGGCATTGCGTACAGTAGGTGGTGCATGTACAGTATACTGTTCAATGTACCTGTTCTATGTTTGTCCTCAGCATCCAGAGCTGAATAGGGCTGCACCAGTTGATATAACTAATAACTAATCGATTATATAGCCGATACGAGCTCACAATGCGTTGCATCAGTATGTGCTTTGAGCTTGTAGATCTGCAATCCTTGCTATTTGTGCGCACCGCCACTGTACAATTACATATAAAATAGGCCATGTGCATGGTTAATCAGACCAATCAAATTAGTCCATTATTAACAAAAAGCTATTTATATTCTATTAGACAAAACAGTAATCAATAGAGAAATTGCTATGAAAAAAAAGAATAAATGTTGCAGCCTTACAAGTGCATTCCCGATGCTTTTCTAGTATATTAGATAAGATGTCATTATGCCACCTAAGCTTAAGTTTGTCGGTTAAACCAAGTTTGTCGGTTGAACCATGACATATGGTCTTTAGATGTAAGAGGTTATCGGATTTCAAACTATTTTCAAAGTCTTTTCAAAGTCTTCTTAGTGTATGATAGATGTAAGAGGGTGTCAGACTTGACACGAGAATCTTTTGAAAGTATTTTAATAATCCTTTCAAAGTCTTCTAGTGGGCACTGGGCAGTAAATGTGAGAGTGTTTGATTTGATTTTTTTCTCTTTTAGAAGTATTTTCAAAATCTTTTCAAAGTCTAGAGTGTAGTAAAGAGGGCATAGTTGCAGCAGGGCGGATGAGGGAAAGTGGAAACGGTTAAGAGTGGGCAGAGCAGGTCAGGTAACCACAGGGCTGATGAAAGCAGCGGGAACAGGTGTGTAGATGGAGAGGAAGGGAATGAGGCTGGAGAAAAGAGACAAGAGACAGACAGACAAGGACAGACAGACAGACAAGGACAGACAGACAGACAAGGACAGACAGACAGACAGACAGACAAGGACAGACAGACAGACAGACAGACAGACAGACAGACAGACAGACAGACAGACAGACAGACAGACAGGCAGACAGACAGACAGACAGACAGACAGACAGACAGAAGGTTTTGTGACAAGGGGTTTGAGTTCAAGGACAACTGTACAAAAATGCTATATGCAGCACACACTTGCATATCAGCAGCAGTGTCTTTGTTTCATGGTTTTCCAAGGTTTTTCAGGTTGGTGGGGTAAGGAGAGACACAGAGGAGAGACAGAAAGAGACAGTCTGTGACAAGGGGGTTTGATTTGACATCAAGGAAAACTGAACAAGATAGGCTACTGAATGCTGTACCGTACACTTTGCATACCAGCAACACCCTTCAGGGTGCCATGCAAAAACTAACAGCAGTGTCTATGTTTCTCCGTTTTTCAAGGTCTTATCAACAAAATGATGATAAAAGCTGCACTTATGTAACCACAACACCCACCTGTGCTATTTTCCCCACTGAGGCACCCACGGGTATCTACTTTCTTTGTTTTTGAAGGCAAGGTAATTTTTCTACCCTCTTTTTTTACTGTCCACACACACGGATTTGGGATCATGTAAAGGAGAGGTCGCACAGCTCATAGTCACTGTCACGGGGCAACCCGTGCCCTATAGACACTAGAAGACTCCACAATGTAAAACGGAACATTACAAATGCACACTGCACAGCTGCTTCCATGAATTGACTGTCATCAAGCTCCTTGGAGGTGTGGCTATGTGTAGCATCATATACTTATGTGTTGCCTAATGCTATCTTAATTGTTGTCTCCACCAGGCCGAAGGCATGGGGAGAGAGTATGTTTTGCACTCCGTCCGTGTGTGTGTGTGTGTGTGTGTGTGTGTGTCCGTCCGTGTGTGTGTGTGTGTCCTTCCGTCCGTCTGTTACCAGCTAATCTCCGGCACCGTTAACCCGGTCGATGCCAAACTTTGCACACACACTCCCTGCATGCCAACGATGAACCTCTGCCCTGCATTTTCCAGAACGGCCTGTTATAGCGCCACCATGAGGCAGCTTTTCACATTTTTTACCTAAAACTGCACCGATCTGCGTGAAACGTTGCATGCACACTCCCTAGAGGCCAAGGACAAACCTTTGACCTGCAATTTCCGCATCTGCCTTTTATAGCGCCACCAGGAGGCCGACTTTTGTAAAACACATTTTTTCATATCACTCCTCCAGATTCTGTCCAAAAATCTCACAAATCGTTACACAGTATCTCTATGGTCATGTGCTCAAGTCGGATCTGTCCGATATTTCATATTCTATCCTAATTGGCTATAATTGGCTTTCACAGTTTGCAAGATTGCCCCGTTTTCAATACAAGCCTCAAATCATGAACGCAGCATGCAATTTACGTGAAATCTTTCACACATTTTCTTACTAGGCTGAGGAATATATCCCACCCTTTTCACATTGGCCTGTTATAGCGCCACCAACAGGTTGATTTTTGCACAACACATTTTTGGAACAAAATGCCTCAAATCATCCAATTGCCATCAAAGGCAAACATGTTTATATTACTCCTAAACATTTTGCCAAACATCTCACACAGTCCTATCCTCCTGGTGGAGACCTGTGCCCAGAAGGGCACTTTTTCTAGTTTTGTGTTTGATTTGATGCCTTGGAAAACATTCAGACTCTATGAAGGAAATGTGTAATTGGATAGTTGGTCTAACTCATGGGTCATGGTTTACCTTGTTTGAGTAGATTGGTCCAATTACTAATCATTGTGGGTGGGTCTCACCTGGTATATAAGGGAGGCTTGTGGAAATGTTTGGGGGAAGGAGCCTGAGTGGAAAATGATCAGTGTTGCTTGAGACTAACAAAGTAGACAACTCCAAGGGAGAGCTGCCAGGGCCTTCCAGGAAGGCATAGCCTGTTTCAGTTTCTTAAGTTCTTGGTTTGTTGTTTTTCCTTAGTTTAGTTGTCAAGTGTTCATTTCTTACTTTCTGTTATTTGAAAGTGTATTGTCGATAAGTATTGTTTTTGCCTGCACAGTCAAATCCAGCATGGGTCGTTCACTCTGTGTTTTGAGGTAAATAAAATACCAACAAAGATCTACATTCTTGGACTGTCGATTCTTGGAGCCTTGGCCGTTCGGGCAACTTCACATGGTAATCCTTTCAAAGTCTTCTAGTGGGCACTGGGCAGTAAATGTGAGAGTGTTTGATACATTTTTTCTCTTTTAGAAGTATTTTCAAAATCTTTTCAAAGTCTAGAGTGTAGTAAAGAGGGCATAGTTGCAGCAGGGCGGATGAGGTGGAAAAGTGGGAACGGTTAAGAGTGGGCAGAGCAGGTCAGGTAACCACAGGGCTGATGAAAGCAGCGGGAACAGGTGTGTAGATGGAGAGGAAGGGAATGAGGCTGGAGAAAAGAGACAAGAGACAGACAGACAAGGACAGACAGACAGACAAGGACAGACAGACAGACAGACAAGGACAGACAGACAGACAAGGACAGACAGACAGACAGACAGACAGACAGACAGACAGAAGGTTTTGTGACAAGGGGTTTGAGTTCAAGGACAACTGTACAAAAATGCTATATGCAGCACACACTTGCATATCAGCAGCAGTGTCTTTGTTTCATGGTTTTCCAAGGTTTTTCAGGTTGGCAGGGTAAGGAGAGACACAGAGGAGAGACAGAAAGAGACAGTCTGTGACAAGGGGGTTTGATTTGACATCAAGGAAAACTGAACAAGATAGGCTACTGAATGCTGTACCGTACACTTTGCATACCAGCAACACCCTTCAGGGTGCCATGCAAAAACTAACAGCAGTGTCTATGTTTCTCCGTTTTTCAAGGTCTTATCAACAAAATGATGATAAAAGCTGCACTTATGTAACCACAACACCCACCTGTGCTATTTTCCCCACTGAGGCACCCACGGGTATCTACTTTCTTTGTTTTTGAAGGCAAGGTCATTTTTCTACCCTCTTTTTTTACTGTCCACACACACGGATTTGGGATCATGTAAAGGAGAGGTCGCACAGCTCATAGTCACAATGAAAAAACTTTTTATTGAAAGACCAACGTTTCGGCAAACAATATGCCTTCTTCAGGGTATGAAGAAATAGATTTGGGATCATGTCCTAAAAATATCCTAAAAGGACATAAGGATTGTAATCATGTTTCTAACATACTGTAGGTTTTTGTTGGGCTTGGTAATAATACGCTACTGAACCCAGTGTTCAATTTGTAAAAAAAAAACAGCATTTTCTTAACCACCACTAAAATCTTACTTTTCTAGCCAATATGATCAAACAGACATAATAAACAGAGATACACAGAGATAAACCAAATCCACACATAGATAAAAATGTCAAATCCACCCTGAACTTTCTCATAACTCAGCAGCATCACATTCACATCTACGAGTGGGCCAGTTCAGTCCCTGAAAGCATATCTGAGATCATCTTCTTGACTTGGGACTGACATGGGTGCAATGATATACGGCAGGCCTTGCAGATGTTTTATGCAACCAAACCTTGTCTCGCTATGGTTTGATTTATTATTTTTACACTGACTTGGGACGTGTTGAACCAACTTATAAACTTTTTTGTACACTTTAACATTTTTTCTCGCTCTAGGCTAGGTATATACCTAGTTTTGGTTTATTCTTCTCCAGTTGTTGGGTGTCATGGAGAGGCCAGATATTTAAAGTAGAGCGAGCGAGTCAGGGTTCTGAAACGGCGTTCTACAGGGAGATGTCTGTGTAATTCCACCCGGCAGATGAATAAGATCTCTCTGTCTGCCGCGCCGTCAATCCCATCGCTTTGAAGTGTGCCAACTTCACAAGAAAAAAAAAAGAGATGGAAGTGTGTCTGCGTGCGTGCGTGTGCACCGTGTGTGGGGGATTGCTCCCGAAACTTTACAGGCAAACTTTATGAGAATTAATCCATTGAGACCTGGAACGCATCCATGTCACGTTAGCGTTTAACCACATTAACCATTAACCCATTTTGGGGCGGGAACCCCTTTTGGTGTTTTAAACATTGTTATAATTTAGCTATTGAAAAATAGCAGATCTACAAGCTCATAGCGCGCCACCGAGTGGCGCGCTATGAGCTTGTAGGTCTGCTATTTTTGAAAAATCGTTAAAATCTGCCTCAAATCTTTCCGAAAATTGTCATGATTTAGAAAACCTTTTTTTTTTTAATTTCGACGTCAGGCCTGAATGGGTTAAAGCCCCGCTGGGTGATCCGCGGCCTTAACCCATTCAGGCCTGACGTCGAAATAAAATAAAAAAAAATCTAAATCATGACAATTTTCTGAAAGATTTGAGGCACATTTTAACGATTTTTCAAAAATAGCAGACCTACAAGTTCATAGCGTGCCACTCGGTGGCGCGCTATGAGCTTGTAGATCTGCTATTTTTCAATAGCTAAATTATAACAATGTTTAAAACACCAAAACGGGTTCCCGCCCCAAAATGGGTTAATGGTTAATGTGGTTAAACGCTAACGTGACATGGATGCGTTCCAGGTCTCAATGGATTAAGCGATAAACAAGGAGCATTATGAGGCCGCTGTGCGTTAGAACAAGCCACGCTGAACAGTCCATCCCCACCAGGGGGTGGAGGGTGTTAATGTGATGGAATGGATGACATCTGATCTGACACTGGCTGATTTGCGGCATAGATATTCAGATGCAGAATATATATCCTTACAGCTTTTCCATGCCATGGACCCCCAAATAGCCGTATAGCCTCTGGCTGTGCCGCTGTAGCCCCCTCTATTGTGAAATGGCTAAGAAAAGAATATATACATTATATAATAAGGGGCGACTGTGGCTCAAGAGGTAGAACAGGTCGTCCAATGATCCATGGGTCAGCGGTTCGAACCCCGGCTCCTCCTGTCTACATGTCGAAGTGTCCTTGGGCAAGACACTGAACCCCAAATTGCTCCCGATGTGCTGGTTGGTACCAGTACCGGTGTATGAATGTGTGTGTGAATGGGTGTAATGCACAATCTATGTAAAGCGCCTTGGATAAAGGCGCTATATAAATGCACTATTTACCATTTATAATGGTCTATGCGGTCGACCCTTTGCACCTTGATCCCATGTACAACGCATTGTCTTTTTTCCCCGCACCTTTAACATCCATAGCATATAATGTACAGTAGAGTAGCCTAGTATATCTGCTTCTATGCTCATAGAGGTCATCACCATGCTGACTTGTGGTGGACATATTTGTTAACAAAATATTTTTTGTCAGACATACAAAGTGAGTCGACAGAGCTAGCCCTGAATGACCATACAGGTCTGTAACTGAGAGTGTACAAATGGAACCGAACGGTTCTACAACTAGTACTAGTTGGACTCTGACTATGCCATAGTGTCGTAGTAAATCAGTGTCATACATATTCTGAAGAAAACCTGGAGACTTGGCATTCAATAATTGCGTCTTAAGCCCTAACTTAACTCTTAACCCATTTAGACCTGAGCTCGATTCTACAAATGTCTTCTAAATCATGACAGTTTTCTGAAAAACCTCATGTTTCTATGTCGTTCTCAAACATTTTCATGTCAAGGACCCCCAAACATATATGTAATTGACCCCCATCTAAAAATATGTTGTTCCAGCGACCCCCCTAGAAGCAAAGATTTGAGTTAAAAACGTTCAATCTGAAAGAATATATATTCAAAGATTTACACGATTTTTCAATAGCTAAGGTATAACATAATGCATAAAACACCAAAAGGGGTTCCCGCCCAGAATGGATTAAGTCCAAACGGTTGCAAGGAGTTAACGCTAAAACCTTCTCAACCCATTGGTGTGGTTTGGGCCATTGAATTCCATGCGTTTGGATCACTATAGGATCAATGTGGGTCAACGTGCAACAAGACATACCACACCACAGTACGGTAAAACCGTCTTGACCTTTGGTGTGGTTGGGGCTTTATGATCAAAATAAGAACATTATAATGTAAATCTAAAATTTGCCATGGACAAGGAAAAGTCTTTGCCATGGACATTTGTCCGTGTACGGGCATATCGATGACCTCTGCAGGTTGATAGTAGTTAAACTGGCACAATATTATGAATTGAATATGAATCATACATTTTATTTGTATTCCTTTTGCTCGACTGTTCAGATGCATGTTTAAGACCAAGGTCCTGCCAAGTGGAGGGCTGTCAACGTGGGCATCCGAGGTCAAGTGAATCACTTGGCTGAAATTGAAGAGGTGGGTCACGCTCAGCATAAAACCATATCAATGGATGTCTTGCATCAGCAGCCTTATTGAACTGGATAGGCCACTTTCCGGCTGAATGCCTGGAAGTCATACATGCACAAATGAACAAACATTTTTTGGCATGTTAATTGCACAGCCTGCGATGTTTCATTAGTGTGGTTTATTTATTCCTAGTTGACATGTAGTTATTCTACTTCGTCACCCAAAATAAAATAAATGATGGTGTTTCTCATTTCTTTGTCACTTCCAGTATACTAGTGAATGTGGAATGATGTCCTCAGTGGTTTCCATGCACATTGAGACAAATGACTACCCGACATTGGTTGACATGGCACTTAATGGCATGGCTACTGAATTGTAATGCTCAAATATCAACTGAAAAATGCACAAGAAAAACTAAAATGGTTTCTGTAGTATCAGCACTTAAAGATGAAGTGCCGTGATTTTTGTACTTTTTCTGTTTTGCATGCGTCTATGGAGATAACATTACTCTAATAGACTCCCAGGTGTGGTTAGAATATTGAAATATGTCTTCCCTGTGATGTCTTCATAAGAAATATGAATAATACTAGGAAATTAGAGTTACATTTTAGAATATATATATACCGTAGATTATATTATTTTCAATATTGTCTATAATGACATGGCCAAAATCATGGCAGGTTGAAAGAGCTCAAATGCCTGCAGAGCTGATGTGAACAGTAGGAGGTGGTGTGTGTGTGTGAGCAGTCTTACATCTCTCTGTAGGTATGGGGACAATAGAAGTGGAAGCAGGAGTGGACTAAGACCTTTCCATTATTATTTAAATGAATGTTAAGGTGACATATCCAGTCAATGAAATGGGGAGAACAAGAGATCAGTGCTTGAGGCAGGGGAGACGAAGAAACCTTTGCAAATTGCCATAACTCCTTCATAATTGAACACTTGCATTTCAGAATGGCCGTGTCCTTCAAATGACATTCATTTCATGGGCATTAAAGGAGCAGCTCGCCAAAATTCAAAGCAGATGTAATATCTTCTTGTGCACAGCTTGAGCATTATCAACCGCCTTGCCTTCCGGAGGTGTCGTTCGACTTCTTCCACAACATATCTTTGATAAAGGTGAGGTGTCTACCTAATAGATCCAATGAAGTGGTCGATCTATTTCCATCTACTCCAAAATCCTTCCAACATCAATGCATACATAGTTTATGCATAGCTGCATCCCCCTAAATACCACAAGGGATAGTTACATCACATCCCAGCAGAATGGTAAACAGTTGCAAGATTACATTTTGTTGAAGCTACCCCGAGTTTTGTTTTGTCCTCTGAGAAATGACAGCGAGCGGAGAGCATGGTGAATCTCTGTTAATTATAACTATGAATGAGTAATGAAAGAGTAAATAGCATACAACTCAAAGCCTTCATGCTGACACACGAAGAGAAACAAACAAATTAAACCAATTATTGTTTCCATGATAGGTTTTAGCGCAATATTTTACGAGTGTTCCGATCAAATGAGCAAACGTCAATACAGTAGGTTGACTGAGGAGCGCTACTTCACGAATGCAGGTATCAACTAGAAATGTGCGGCCAGTGTAACGCATGTATCTCCACCATTTCCTGCCTCCCTCCACGTTTCTGGGACATGTGATGACTATATTTTGGGCTATGGAAACAAATCTTTGGACGGTGAGTGTTGTCATCACTAGGACACTCACCATGGAGACGGAAGACAATCTCCCAGCATTTGATTTGATTTTTATTTATTGAACAAATAAAGTACAGAAAAGTCCGTTGCTCTCCCCAGGTTGGCAGAGGGAGTGTATCGCCCAGGATTAGAGTTAGACAATTGACACTGGGTGAAAAAAATTGGTTACAAAATCGTGGGATAAAAATTTAGATAAAAATAGAAGGTGCAGAGAGAAGCAAAAGCTTCATTGCTAAAACGGTGTGAAAACAGAGAGTTGCAATCAATTCAAAGTCATTAGAGCAGTCTTTTATATTGGACTGGTGATATGATTGTTTCCAAAGCAGTGGGTGTATAGGTATGTTAGCAGCCGTTCTCGTCGCTTGGATTTTTGATGCCCCCAATGTCACAGCGACTCGTAGTCAGCTTGTAGTACATCTGCTGTTCTCGCAGAATGTTTGCCTATTTTTGATTAATTTCCGCGTATTGTGACATACCCAGAATAGGGAAGCTAGGGTTCATTCAATTAAGATAATGGGCCGGGGAGGAAGCTAGGGTTCATTCAATTAAGAGAATGGGCCGGGGAGGCACTCACATAGACCACAAAGAAAGCACTCCTAACTACCTGAATATATTCCCCACAGGAATTATACGTCAACATTAAGACTTGGACCCTTAAAAACTAAAAGTACAAAACTATAAAAAGTTTTCCATTTTCAAAACTAGCTACAGTAGCCGATCAAGAATGGCAGCAGTTATGGGAGCTTGAGTTCAGCTGTCATACTTTTTGCAAAGCAGTGTGCCTTGTAATTTTTGGGGTTATAGTATGACTAATTGATCAAAAAGCAAAGCACAACTCTAACCCCAGTCTCTATTTCTGTATGAGTGTTATTTAAATGGGTTTTGTGAGGCACTGGCTTCATAAGATCACAACGAAAATATTGATTACAATTTACAATTTAGGCATTTAGCAGACGCTCTTAATCCAGAGCGACTTACATTAAGCAATAACAAAAGCATGGCATACATCACATAAATATAAAAAGTAGTTATCATGAATCATGCGTAAACTAAGAACGTAACAGTGGAGTATCTATGTAAACTATACATACTATACTATATCATATATTATACATGTGTACT
Source organism: Electrona antarctica (assembly GCF_951216825.1). Lineage (NCBI taxonomy): Eukaryota > Metazoa > Chordata > Actinopteri > Myctophiformes > Myctophidae > Electrona > Electrona antarctica. The sequence goes on from NC_136798.1 coordinate 29,323,070, forward strand.
ATAAAGTGCTATGACTACTACATAAAATTCAATTCTAGTGCTGTCTACGTAACAAGCTAGTCTGTTTAAAATACTATCTAAGTCTACATAAAGTGCTATCTAAGTGGCTAGGCTAGGGCAAGTGCTACGGGCCATGGTGGAGTCTGAAGAGGTGGGTTTTCAGACTACGGCGGAAGATTGGGAGTGAGGCTGCAGTTCTGACTGTGATGGGAAGTTCATTCCATAGTTTTGGAGACAGAAGGGAGAAGAGTTTGGGACGTGTGGAGCGTTGTCCCGGTGTTTTTAGTGAAGGTACCTCCAGCTTCCCTGCGTTGGCTGATCTGAGTGCGCGGGAGGGTTTGTAGGGTACGATCATATTTGTGAGATATGGGGGAGCCATGCCTTTGGTTGCTTTGAATGCCAGCATCAGAGTTTTGTATTCTGTGCGGGCAGCAACCGGGAGCCAATGGAGGGAGCGGAGAAGGGGGGAGACGTGTGAGAATTTTGGCTGGTTGAAGACCAAGCGAGCTGCGGCATTTTGGATCAGTTGGAGAGGCTTAAGTGCACATGCCGGTAGGCCAGTAAGGAGGGAGTTACAATAGTCAAGTTTTGACAAGATGAATGAATATAATTATGAACCAAAACACCAACATGAATCAATTCTACGTAATGCAGCACTAAAGTGGAGTTCAGATGTATTGTATATGCGCTAGAGGACTCTTTAATAGTTTAGAAAACATAATTTTTACTGAACAAGAGAGATTATGTTAAATACAGATTCCCTATTCATTGAACAATTAAGGCCCCCTTAGCTCAAGCCATATACATTTCCTGAACAAATCATGAAAACTTTGTCAGTCCCCCAAAACACAATGAATATACAACCCACTTCTTCAAAAAGTGACAAACACATCATGAATTGATATTATTGTTGGTTTAGTTATTTTTTGAGCAGTTTTTCTGAGCTCACTGTTTTGAGCTTTTGACACAGACACAAAACCACTAGCCATCTCACCAGGCATTCCCGTCAATGGCTTTTTCTTCAAAAGCACCATGGCATTTAGAGTGGCTTCACAATACACTGCAACACAGCATGAATATCTATTAATCTTTGATATTTTGTTCTTTGAAAGGCACAGGGGACTGTTTTGCCTCGAATTTTGCCTTTGTTATTATGGTCTTTGAAACTGTGGGCTGAAATGCATTCTTTGGACAAAAAAATAAAACGAAGCAAAACAAGCTACTGTATGAAATGACAGTATGACTTAATATCCAGAATGATACTGTGTAAATATCTTCAATTAAACAAAATATATAACTCACAATATACAATATATATATATTTCCCCACTAAAACATGATCATCAGTATTATGATTATACTATATGAGGAAGATTGTTTTTCCAAAAAGTGTACAGAAAGTGTTAAAATTATGTTTGTATGCGGCCACACCCACCAGTCCATTAAGTACTGTATTCCTGGTTTTCAGGTGAGTGGAGGCCCACCTGAACTGGAGCTGCCGCCCACCCACAGCTGTTGTTGTATGTCAAAGGGTGAGGGGTCAGGGGAGGGGGTGATATTGTGATGTCATTCGATTGGGCCTAATTAAAGACAAAGGCTTTCAGCTTTCAGGAAGAAATACAAAAATACACAGGGAAGACATGAATATTTATAACCACACCTGGGGGTCTATTAAAGTAATCTTAACTCCATAGACCCATGTAAAACAGAAAAAGTTAAAAAAAAAAAAAAAAAAACGAGCGGTGCAACTATACATGTATTGTTATAGTTACTGTACTCTACTGTGCTATGTACTGTATTGTAGTGTACTGTGCGGGGGTCTCAGGAACATCCAGACCCCCAGGAACGCGGCCAGCTAGGGTGCCGGCCCGGTTTCGACGAGCCGCCCCGCGTCGGAAACGGTCGAGAAATGACGGAGTTACCGTGTGGGGGTCCCCGGGGGGTCCCCGGTTCATACAGACGCAAACACATAAGGCATAAGACTCCCCAGCATATTTTACACATTGGGAGAGTGTTCATATGTTATATATGTATATATATGTATAATTAAGGGCACAATCTGCTATCTCTGTCCATAGATTAAAAAAGCATAATTTATCTACTCGATCGTGCAGGGATGTCATTGCCAAAAAGAACATGGTCGGTCTGTCTGTCTGTCTGTCTGTCTGTCTGTCTGTCTCATAAACAATTGAGCTGCTGTCATGGTATGACTTTCTTTGAGACAAACACCAGACTATAATGCATAATAAACTGACCTACCATAATGAGAAATAGGCAACCACATTTGTGACACTAACAGATGGGCGTACAAACCAGAGCAATCACACAGCAGAGTCAAGATGACCTGTAGGGCCCCATATGTATTCACACAGCAGAGTCAAGATGACCTGTAGGGCCCCATATGTATTCAGAGTCCAGATGACCTGTAGGGCCCCATATGTATTCAGAGTCAAGATGACCTGTAGGGCCCCATATGTATTCAGAGTCAAGATGACCTGTAGGGCCCCATATGTATTCAGAGTCAAGATGACCTGTAGGGCCCCATATGTATTCAGAGTCCAGATGACCTGTAGGGCCCCATATGTATTCAGAGTCCAGATGACCTGTAGGGGCCCATATGTATTCAGAGTCCAGATGACCTGTAGGGCCCCACATGTATTCAGAGTCCAGATGACCTGTAGGGGCCCATATGTATTCAGAGTCCAGATGACCTGTAGGGCCCCATATGTATTCACACAGCAGAGTCAAGATGACCTGTAGGGCCCCATATGTATTCAGAGTCAAGATGACCTGTAGGGCCCCATATGTATTCAGAGTCAAGATGACCTGTAGGGCCTCATATGTATTCACATTTTGCTAAATAGTCCTGCTTGTTGCAGCGCAGCCTCTCCAGGTGTATCAGTGATACAAACTCATTAAGCCATCTGGTAAAACAAGGGACAGTAGGAGTCTTCCACTCTGTTAAAATACTCCTCTCTGCTACTAGTGTACCAAGCATACGACTCTGTTGGATAGAGTACTACTAGTGTACCAAGCATACGACTCTGTTGGATAGAGTACTACTAGTGTACCAAGCATACGACTCTGTTGGATAGAGTACTACTAGTGTACCAAGCATACGACTCTGTTGGATAGAGTACTACTAGTGTACCAAGCATACGACTCTGTTGGATAGAGTACTACTAGTGTACCAAGCATACGACTCTGTTGGATAGAGTACTACTAGTGTACCAAGCATACGACTCTGTTGGATAGAGTACTACTAGTGTACCAAGCATACGACTCTGTTGGATAGAGTACTACTAGTGTACCAAGCATACGACTCTGTTGGATAGAGTACTACTAGTGTACCAAGCAAACGACTCTGTTGGATAGAGTACTACTAGTGTACCAAGCATACGACTCTGTTGGATAGAGTACTACTAGTGTACCAAGCATACGACTCTGTTGGATAGAGTACTACTATTGTACCAAGCATACGACTCTGTTGGATAGAGTACTACTATTGTACCAAGCATACGACTCTGTTGGATAGAGTGCTACTAGTGTACCAAGCATACGACTCTGTTGGATAGAGTATGGCAGAGCTTCGGAGCAACCAAACAAGAGCTAAGAGCATCAGGGTCAATATAAAAACGGTATACTTTGCTGTACCATGCAAAAAGTGTGACGCAACGTGCCCTTGGAGATGTTGCATCTGTCTCAAATATCTGATACATTTTTATTAATTTTGACCTTAGAGTGAATCTGTGCATAACTTTGAATTCGTATTCTTTTGTGAGGTATTTACTATTTTTTTATTCTAGTGTTAGGTATTGTCTTCGCCAGGACAGACGGCCAAAGGTGGTTTTTGTCCCCATTCTGTCCGTGTCTCGTGTTTGTGACTGTGAGGTACCATTGGACTGATCGGTGTGAAACTTTGCACGGAGGCACACTCCCAGAGTAGGTGAAGAAGAACCTCTGCCCCAAAACTATCCAAATCTGCTATTGCTTCACACAATTAATTACAGCTTGTAGATCTGCTATGCTCGGCACGCGACGCCAGTGTGCGACAAAGTCGAAATCAGGCTACACTGGCATTTCACCCGCAATTAATCATGCTCCACAGCATTAAGCTCGGCTCATCCTCCTGCCGCGATCTTATCCGGTCCTCGGGTGATCCTGTCAGCCACGTCGCTGCTACCTCACAGACGGAACACTCTGACTGACAGCAAAGGTGTTATTGATGTGGGGGGCAAGCAGCTTGCGGCCCTGAGTGCTGCCATTGATTGAGAGTGCCGAGATGCAGACGGCAGGCTGACAGTCCCGCAGGCAGCCCGCTAGACAACGTGCTGAGACGCCACAAGCAGCCACTTCCTGCTCCAAGGCCAAGAGTGGGACCGGCGGTACTTGACCTTCAAAGTGACCATCCTCCGCTGCACGGAAAACGTCACTTATCTGTCCACAATGCAATGTTAAAATAGAAGACACATTTCCTCTTCTTACCACCCCCCAAATCCCATCTTTTCAACCTTCTTCTTCTTCTGTTTCTTACTGAAAGCCTTTGAGTCTGAGAGAGCAAGAGAGAGAGAGAGAGAGAGAGAGAGAGAGGGGGGGGGGGGGGGGTATGATTCATTTGGCTGAAAGGAAGGTGTGCGCTTTTGGAAGCAGACCTTCAGAGTAGTATTGAACTTCACTGTGTCCTTTGCAGGTGTTAATCACGTAAGACTGATTCATACTTGGTGTTTCATTTGATTGTCACCCGTCTACGCTCCTCACGTTCAGCACGTCATTAAAACAATGTCATAATCGCACACTACATTCTCTAAATTACTTTTACTCCAAATATGTATTCATTTATTTTATTACAATGATAATATACAAGGGCTTAACATCCCTGTGCTCAAAAGGTTAGAGAACTGCTGCTTTACAGAAACCTCCCATATTTGCTAAAGCCTACTGTAATTCATACCATTTTGTATTTGAAAACAATGTCAAGCCTTAGATTGGCGTCAAACATGTCACCTGCTCAATTCAGTGAAGAAGGGCTTCTTCTGCCATCTCCAACAGACCTTCACGTTCTACTTGGAGAGGCAGCATGCTTAATTAGCGTCTAGTCTCTTCTCTCATACAGTTGGGTGCCACCGATATTGTCCCTTATCATTTGACCCATTTAGGCCTGACCTCAACATTTTTAAAAATCCTTCTAAATCCTCCAGTTTTCTGAAATAAATATTTTCATGATTTTTCAAAAATAGCAGACCTACAAGCTCGTAGCGCGCCACTCGGTGGCGCGCTATGAGCTTGTAGATCTGCTATTTTTCAATAGCTAAATTATAACATAATGTTTAAAACACCAAAAGGGGTTCCTTCCCAAAATGGGTTAACTGTCCTTTTGCGCAGATCACGCAAACCTCAGCAAAAAGAAAAGGACAATATCGATGGCCTCCAACTGTACCTCTGTGCCTCTCCTTGTTTTTACTACTTTCTGTCTGTGTCTCGGCACCTTTTCTTTCTCTGCCCTCTACGTTCTGTCCACTCTAACCCAGTGGTTCCTCCCAACCTGTTCTGCATCAGGAGCATACTGATGGTCCACGGCCAGGCCATCTGAACTGTTCTTAACTGTTAACTGTTAAGATGGGTACACTGAGGGCTGCGTGCATTTTCAGTTCATGTCCATTGTAATGACAATCCAGTGGCGTATCTACAATAAGGCGAGGACAGGCCTGTCCAAATCCATTTCTGCCTGGCCAAAATCCATACACTGAGAAAGAAGAGAGGACAAACACCAGACCTGAGAACTATTAGTGGACAGTGGATTGGCCGTTGCGCGTAGAGCGCGACCCTCAATCGCCCATTGGAATGCAAATGCATGCTGAATGCCTTTCAGCCTTTGTAGTCTGGCAGGTATATCTCTTTGAAAACTAAAGGTTACAAAAAATCACACCCGTGTGAAGTGAGTGGTGCAACTCTGTGTGTGTGTGTGAATGTGAATCTGTGTGTGAATTGAAAATTGAATTGAATTGTGGGGGGGGGGGGGGGGGGGAGTTCCCTCTACTGTACCCTCTACTGTACTGTCACTGTACTGTACTGGGTCACCCGAAATCATCATATATACAGTTAATATGTGCGTGTGTGTTTGTGTGTGTGTTAGGTTGCGCACAGGTGGTGAAAAACAACCATGCTGTTTTCGTGCTCAGACGCACCCAGCCAGCCAGCTACCCAGCCAGCCACCCACACACATAGCTCCGTAAGGGAGTGGTTGCACCACTCAAAAATACCATGATATATATTCGTATTATAGTATCATTGAAATATTAGTGTTTTGCTAATTATTTGGGGGCCCACTTGTAATATCCTTGCAGCCCACAGTGCCCGGCCCACAGGTTACACCTCATCTCATTAGAATACGTTTTTCAATGAGACTGTCCTGACGTACCACGAGTGTGCAGCGACGTCATCCACCCCTCCTATATTCGCTCGCAGAGTTTCTATTTGAGCGAGGTTTTGCCGCGGCCCCCAAACACTTGTATTGGTTGAGATCAACACGCTATTTATTGGTTATCCCATTTTGTTATAATTTAGCTATTGAAAAATAGCAGATCCACAAGCTCTTGTAGGTCTGCTATTTTTGAAAAATCGTTAAAATGTGCCTCAAATCTTTCAGAAAATTGTCATGATTTAGAAAACCTTTTTTTTTTATTTCGACGTCAGGCCTGAATGGGTTATTTGATATGTTCAGGCTGTGTCGCAATGCAATGGCCGACACTCATGTGATATCTCCGCCGGGAGCGCTCGCCCCTTGCCTGTGTAGATGAGGTGTGAGGAATCACTGCTCCAACCCATTTCTTATTCTGTCCCCCTCACTTTCACTCTGTCTTTCATCTTATTTTTATCCCCAGCTCAGGTCCTCCATGACACAGGTTCTGGTGCACATTGTTGGCCGCCCGGGTCCAACGCAGAACTCAACAGGGCTAATGAAATATTTTCCAGTGCAGTCAATTCTACACTTAAGAGCCCACTCACTCAATTATCCAGTGGGTGGCCTTTTCTCTCTGCACACACCCAGGTCTGTATTAGCAAGGCTGCCAACTCCATCTCACACCTACATACAGTATGCAGGCGGACATTTTCTGAATACATAACGGCCAGTTTCTATTTCCGTGAGGTGTTTATATGCGCCACCGTCAGATCTTTATTCCTTGGCATTGAGACCAACAATTAGTTGCCAGGTTTGAAATGTCTCACCTCCTAATTTCACAACTGCTTCTTCTGGCAAACAGGCGGGGAGAAAAAAAAAGAATAACTCCTAAAAGAAACGTTACAAGGTGTTCCATTTTAACCTGACCCTCAAATGAGTGATGGGGTCGTTCACGGAACCAGAAACAGACTCCATATGATGTGGATTTAACATGCTTGAGCTCCCAGCAGGACTTCTGGCAAACGCAAATGTAATGGTTCTGGCATTGGTTTTATACATTGTAAATGTGTTATGTGCATTGTAAATGTGGCACGGTAAATGGATACATTTCTCACACAGAGTACATACAGAATAAAAAAAAGGCTTGTATTCAAATTAGCACAACTGCTGCTGGAAGGTGAAGAAATGGTTTGCAAGGTGTTTCACGTTCTATCACTTCCTCCTGTTCTCTGTACTAAAAAATGAGCAAAAATGATAACTTAGCTTTTGGACAAAGGAGAATGTTTCCTATGATTCTTTGCCATTACACCCTATATAGTTGACCAGGGTGCCCTAGGGCTTTGCTTGCCCCCTCCTTTTTTCCCTCAAAACCAAATCTCTTCACCAAAAATAAGCCATCTAGCTCACTATATCTGCGTTGCAAGTGTAAACTAGTTTTTTTTAAGACAGCCTCTTAACCAGCTTAAGACCAAGCCTATACTGTATTGTATAGACTTTGTTGCACGACGATGTGGTACGTTGGGAGCTTGTGATTTCTGCTATTTCTTTGTAAGTGTAAAAGCACTATAGGCCACCCTCGGCACCCTGCCGTCTGACAAGTAGATGTACCTGCTAGGGTGCCATATGGCATTGGTCCGACAGAGATGGTGTGCATTATTATTATTAACCCCAACGATCACTCTAGTCTAACCTAACAATTTTGCACTATTGGGGTTTTCAGAGTAATGGACTGTCTTGTCGGAGTCGGCCCAATAGGCAGGCCCCACCTGCTAGTGGGAGCAGGAGATCATTTTATCTGGAACTACGAGGGAGGAGTAGTGTTCATGCTAGCGTGAAGCCATGAGCTCAGTTAGGGCCGAGATATGTAAAAATGAACCTCATGATAAGAAGAGACAGTGTCCAGTCAGATTACAAATCACCAACAAGATCCAGGCTGTCTTTGTATCGATTGATACGGGACTAGAAGCCTATAATGCCTTTGATAAAAGCTCTCCATTTTACCCTCTCTCTGTTCACTCAGTAAGAATATGAGAAGCCCTTACGAGTTTCAATCAGATAGCACGACAGGGCCATTGGCACACTCTCTCTCCCCAGTGAGCGAGCGCCCGAGTCGATGCTCTTGATTGACTACTCGTTAGTACCTTAATACCAGCCAATGCTATGGAACTCCATTTCATGGGGATTAATTGTTGCTTAAGATTTCAGCCCAGAGCACACAGGGGCTCACGACACACGAAGAGGGAATATTCCAAGCAGCTTGCGTTAAATCCTCCCCTTTCAGTGAAAGCATTGACTTAATTCAATTTGGAAAAAATGTGATAAAAGGTGCCGGGGTTGATAAAAAACCTGGATAGAATTTAAGTCATTGCAAAGAACGGCAGGCATTAGACTATCTGAATGCTGCACATCGTTCACTGTCACATTGAATTAAAAATATATATATGATAGGCAACTCTTTATCGACATTTCAGATAATACGGTGAAAGGTCATGTTGAATTCATTTTTAAATGGAAATATAACTGGATTCTTAAATCTTAGGATCCCTATATTGCTGTACCTGCAAATAATAAGCGCCTATCCTGACAGGATAGCAATAATAGACAAGTAGGTATTACCAGTAAGACGCCCTGGCTATATACAGTATGGAGAGTGTCTTGAGTGTACAGGGTTTGATGAGGTCAGATCAACATATGGAATGTCAGAACAGGTCAGCTCCATATATGGAGATCTAAGGGTGGCAGTGTACAGGGTTTGATGGGCCTTAATTTTCGCCGGCTGCCGGGCGCGGCTGCACTAATGACTTCGGGGCAGGCCCGTCTAGAGTTTGAATGGACAGGTATCAGTCAAAATGAAGGATGGATGGGGAAGGACCAACATGGAATGTCAGAACAGGTCACCATATATGGAGATCTAAGGATTTGAGGTCAGATATAGAGTTGCTAGTCAATATTGATGACATCAGGGATCTGCATCCCTGATGAGGTCACGTGACGTCACGAGGCATGACCATATATATATGGCGTGGGGTGACGGACGGACTGACTGACTGACGGGAAATGCACGTTTTCATAGTAAAAAATGAAGGGCATAGTCCATAGACTTGGCTGGCAAACGATTTACCGGTACTAATTGGAAATCTGAAAATTCACCTTCACAGAGACACTGGCTGAATGAGCTTTCATCATACTGTACTCCTGAAAAGATACTGTACAAGGAGAAAGCCTGCTACCTTTGAAAAGATATGGGGTAGGTTCTTTGAGGTTCTTCCTTCAATATCTCCTCTGGGTTGATTTTGTTTTAGTTTTATTTATATTGTTATTTTTATTTATTTATCCGAATTGATGTTCGTGTCAAGTGGTGTAAGTGTTGTGTACAATACAGAGTAATGAGAGCTGTGTAGTTTACCTTTCTGGGGTTGGGGTGGTGGGGGGGTGTTTTTGCCGTTTTTGTTTTCTTTTTTGAGTTTGTCTTGTTTAAAAAAAAAAAATCATGATTCTGTAATTCATTGTTTTAAATGATGATGTCTGCATTATCATTAAATAAATCTTAAAAAACGATTTACCGGTACTTTGTAGTACCGGTAAATACCTGCAGCCAAGTACCTGCAGCCAAGTCCGTAGACTTGGCTGCAGGTCTCTAAACAAACATTGTAATATCCTCAAAGCCCATAGACTTGGCTACCATATGACGTAATCTTCAAAAGCCATGCATCGGAGGGGCTATAGCGCCCCTCAGTAACATTCAGCTACTTCCTATAGCCACTCTCATGTGAAGGCATGAAATATTAAATCTATTGTTTGCAAAAACAATGTCTCAACTTCACTCACATTGCATGGGCACTGCCAGCTTTTCAGCTGGGGGGCAGATTTACATTTTATTTTGTTTTGTTTATTTATTTCCCCTGAGTTTCTGGAAACAAAAAAAGAATAAAATAAAAATACGTCTCATCTCTGATGCGTCTAGCCCGATTTACACTTCGTCATTTGACGGTGTCATGCGCCGAAAATAGCCATTCTACAAGCTCACAGCTTGTCACATCCGCGCCACCTTGTGAGCTTGTGGATCTGCTATTTTCAGCCACAGTCAAGCGACGAAGCAAAAAGGAGGCTTCACAGTCGGCAGAAAGCAGCATGTTCGGGAGACAGCCTCCCCGTGGGTTTTTTGACAGAGGGCCTTTGTAGTTCACTCAGGATGTGCAATAGATTACTGCCAGTCGCATCATCCCCCGCAATACAGGGAAACTAAGGGCATGCGTTGGAAAATTAAGAACCAGCCATCAAAGAGGATACAGGTCATGGAAATGTCACATCATGACAAGAATGGTTAAATTCCCCTCTCAGCCGAAGGAATATATATCTGTTGGTAACAAAGGATAATACAATATAAAATACAATATAACTATCCAGCAAAGCTAAGGACCATAATTATAATATGATGTTGGTGAGTGACACCTGTTGTACAACAAAGTACAAACCAGGCTTTAGAAGCCATCGGGGCCAGTTCATATAAATCTCATTCTCTGTCATCCTTGTATCCTTGCATGGCTCTACAGGAATGGTCAGTCAGTCTGTTTGTGTGCTTTAACCCATTTTGGGCGGGAACCCCTTTTGGTGTTTTACGCATTATATTGTTGAAAAATAGCAGATCTACAAGCTCATAGCGCGCCACCGAGTGGCACGCTATGCACTTGTAGGTCTGCTATTTTTTGAAAAATCGGGAAAATGTGGTGCAAATCTTATATTCTTTCAGAGTGAGCGTTTTTAACGCAAATCTTTGCTTCTGGGGAGGTGGTCACTGGAACTACATATTTTCAGATGTGGGTCGGCGGCCAATTACATATCATTTTGGGGTCCTTGACATGAAATATTGAGCACCACTAATACAGAAACATGAGGCATTTCCGAAAACTGTCAGAATTTAGAAGACAATTTTTAAATTTCAGTCCAAAAGTCCTAAAGTCCAAAAATCTGAACTAACCCTAAATTAACCGGCCACGTAGTCAGACTAACGGGGCGTGGGCCTAACGTGTGCCGCCCTTCTGGACTAGTAGACGACATGATGCCTTTGTACCGTAGCACTGTCTGAAAGAAACCATGGACGAATGTGTTGTCTACATACATGCACTTGCAATGATGTACAATGTTTTATCCTTCTATTTGTCTATTGGCGGGGAAGTCATGCAGTAAATCAATTGCGGAAGGCGGACATGCTGACTGCTAAGCGGCCTGCACGTTCGTAAACACACATCTATAATGTACTGTCAGATAGATTTTTATTGATTATATGTTTGTATGGAATTAAATGTGGTTCTTTTTGTTCCTCCGGCTGGAGGCCGTGATGGTTGTTTCAGCCCACTCATTCAGTCAGGTCCTACCAGCACAAAGGACGTTTTATTACCCGTTGTTTGAAAGTATAGAACAGCATCCATTTATCCACAGTTTCATTACTTGATTGCTTCCAATCTGCTGTGTAGATCAACACACCACGCAAACCGGTGCCAATAATGACCACAGAAAATACATTAATTAACACCCAAAGTGAATGCATTTTATTGGCCTTTGATGACTGTTTATTTTTTATATATATATTTTTTCTCCCAGGCACTGGATTGCAGGCAGGCATGCAATCACTCATTGATCATTGGGGAAAGGCATCGATGGCACACGTGTAAATAGGACACCCATACATGCACTATTGGTTCTGTGACAACAACCTGAGTTAATTGGGGCAGGGTCACTAGAGGCCCTTTGTCAACTGAACTTCACAGTACAGTCAGAGGGGGATCTCTGCAGTTATGCTGTAGGTCCTATGATTATGCTTATGTATTATCTTATGTGATTTTATGTTACAGTATACTATACGTTTGTGATCGTATATCAAATTATATTGTATATTGTACAGACCTACTAGGCTACTTACTTCAAGCATTGTAGAGGCTGCCCAGCAATCCTATAAAATGTAAAATGAATTGCATTATACCTGAACTGGAAAAGAGCTTGTGTCTGCAATTTACAGTAAATGCAATCATTTACATTTGCAAGTTCTCATGATACAGAGCCAAGGCTTTAGATTCCAGATTGTGTAATATTGTGACGCACTTTTATTTGCCGTTTGGTTGCATCCCTTTTGCAAGAACAAGACAGTATGTGACGGAAAGATGTTATCAGCCCACAAATTGAGATGTCTGAATGTAATCCAGACATTCTAATCAGAGGGGACGCTTGGATGGAATAAAAATAAATAAAACGGAGGTTTGAAGTTTGGCACAGAAGACTAGTCCTCAGAGGAATGTATGTTTCTGCCTTCCAAGAAGACTAGTCCTCAGAGGAATGTATGTTTCTGCCTTCCAAGAAGACTAGTCCTCAGAGGAATGTATGTTTCTGCCTTCCAAGAAGACTAGTCCTCAGAGGAATGTATGTTTCTGCCTTCCAAGAAGACTAGTCCTCAGAGGAATGTATGTTTCTGCCTTCCAAGAAGACTAGTCCTCAGAGGAATGTATGTTTCTGCCTTCCAAGACTAGTCCTCAGAGGAATGTATGTTTCTGCCTTCCAAGCCGCGTAACAGATTCTATGAATATGTGATGGCAGTAAAAGAGAAGAAATTGTAAGCGGAGGTCCTCAAAGGCCAAAACATGGCCGAACACTGAATTTGTATTTATATCCATTGTGATACCACTAATCTGCTCTTCGTATTTGCTTTAAAAAAAAAATATATTTTTTTTTTATTGATTTATTTATTGATTGAGACATCTTTTTACTCTAGAAGATCACAGATTCCCGTGGGGGGGGGGGGGGGGAGCATTGCGTACATCCCACACAGCAGGAATCTCAAACATTTAATTTCTCTTTTTGAAGAAAGACACCAGAGTCATTTCAGCATCAATTAGAGCTGGTGCCTGCTTCCATCCATCCCATGTGTTAAAGGGATTAACGGCCACTTGCTCAGCTGCACTCGCTGCTTGCCTGCTCCCCCGGCTGCACATGGCCAAACAGGCTTATTTTGCACACACAGACGACGCGAGGCAAATACAACAGATGGTAAATAGAGATGGCTAAATCGAGCCCCGCCACGAAGAGGACAAACATGTTGTTTTTGTTTCGTTTGTTTTTGTTTGTTTTTTTCTTTCTCCTCCCTCGACGTGGACACGGAGAAGCTCTCATACCACACTACACCCACTACATTTGTATATATATTTTTTAACCTATTCAAAAAGAAAGATGGCATCTGTGTCATGTAAAATTTTAGCTAGGTGTATAGAAACACAATCTTCAGAAGATTCTGTGATGCGCTGTGAGCTTAATGAGTACCACAGACGAATAACAGTCTAAGTCCACACTATTGCTCCATAATATATAAATGATAGATAAGGGTTCAGGACAACGAGGCCTTTTCGTGGAGGGGTCAGTCTGAAATTTGGACTTAGACTGTTTTTCGTCTGTGGTACTCAACAAAAATGAAAGTATTTGAAAAATGTTGAATATTCTTTTTTCTTTTGCACAAATCTTCTCTTGTAGGCCTTGGGGGTAACCTGACTCCGCCAGATTGCGGCAGTATTGACTTCAAAAGTTCAGTAATAATTTCAAGTTGTAGTCTTGTTAGGTTGTGTTTACATTTGCACCTTGGCAGCGCTTCAATAAGTCATCAGTATCGCGTTCATCCCGCCTCTAGCGGCTGCATACTTCTCCGGTCAGAAATGACTCGGAGTGCATCGTCTCTGCCCGAGAGGGACCAGATGGGCGCAGGAGGAGGAACTCACTCCTGCCACCAGCAGGCGGAGTCAGGTTACCCTGGGGGGTCCCTGGCACAAAACAGATGGGGGTACGTGCAGCCAAATACACTCAACATGCACCTCCAAATACACTCAACATGCACCTCCTTAATATACTTATCCAAACAAAAAAGTTTGAGAAGTACTGATTTATTACTATGGCATTTTGTAGAAACTGCCTCAAGTCCTAATGGGTTAAACACATGATGAATTCATTGTGGAATGAAAGAAAAAGGCTCAAACTTCAAGGAATTCAGGGAAAACAGAGCTGTGACACTTAATGTATTCCGTCACACGACGGCGCCGCGCACCCGGAAATAGCCGATTCACAAGCTCAGCTTTGTGACCTTGTAATTCGTCTATTTCCACCAGCCTTACACAACAAAGTATGAATCGGGCTTCATGTCTTCCAAGACGGACAGGGTTAGAAGTTCAGTGCTGCCCAGGAGAGTGGAGCCCCTCTTCCAAAAAACCGAAACGATGGCTGTGAAGTTGTGCCAGTGGCAACCGAGCTGCCCACTGTCCTGCCAGAGAGAAGAGCTGCCCACTGTCCTGCCAGAGAGAAGAGCCGCGAGCATGGCAGACAATGAAGACACCCTGCTGCTGCTCGATAATACGTGGACAGTGGAGGTGACACTCCGTCCAGATCACCCCCCCAGCCCAGCATAGTGCACACACACACACACACACACACACACACACACACACACACACACACACACACACACACACACACACACACACACACACACACACACACACACACACACACACACACACACACACACACACAATTATTGCTAGAACTGATGAAAGGGTTTTTAGGGGTTGTACTGTACAGTGTACTGTACTGTATATGCTGTACTTAACAGAGCTGGAAACATTGTAATATTATATAGTGGTTCTTACATTAGTGCCAGCAGTGTCATTTTAAGAGATTTCTTTACAGTGATCCAATATTAAAGTTCCACTATTAAATTCGCCACTGTACCCTCGGGGGAACCAAAAGGTTTAAATGAACCGAGATCGGCGAGCATGAGTTGGGATTATGATTTCCTGGCCAGAGTCATTCAGATAGAAAGTTGAGTCAATGAGGGGTCAGAAGAAACATTCCAGGTCACGTGGTTCATGTATCCACATGTGCTTCATCAACACCCATTATGAGGATTCAATGTTTTGGATCTATACAGTCATGTTTGGATCTATAACAGTAGTGTTCAGAGATATACAGTAGTGTTGGGACTATTGGTTAAGTTACTTCGACCTGAGGATGATTCTACAAATGCCTTCCAAATCCTGACAGTTTTCTGAAAAACCCGGTGCCGCGCTATGAGCTTGTAGATCTGCTATTTTTCATTAGCTAAAGTATAACACAATGCTTCAAACACCAAAAAGGGGTTCCCGTCCAGAATGGGTTAAGTTACTTCTGCATTTTGTTCTTCTTGTTATCTCTAAACAAATTCCAGATCAAGTGTACGTTGTTTTTGGTTATTCATTTACAAAAATGTAAAATAATTATAACACAACTCCTTTTCTATTGCTCTTCTCCTGCTCAGCACGCCCACTGATGCATAAGGTTACACATTTACAAAAAGTGAAAATAGCCAAGCTCAGTAGTCGTACTGATGTTTTTGAAAAGCTTTGGAAGGTTTTCAGCTAAAGAGTAAAGACATTCAAATCGGACTCCTGGTATTGTCCCCTCTCTGCCCTTGGTTTCCTGTCTCTCATACACTCTCAGACAATAAAGCACAGAAATGCTATAAAAATACTTGCATGGTTCAGTTGATGACGACAGTGGCATTTATTCTAGGCAAGAGTCAACAGTACTTTGACCACACTAAACGGTCCAGGGGTCCTTTGAGCTATTGACACGAACACTGTCACCCCAATATGGATGGATTTTTCCATCTAGGCTGTTATCGACTGTTTTCCATTTGTACTGGGTGGTTCCGGCGACAAAATGGATGTGTTCAATAACACCAGCACGGGTTCATCCCTACCACAGGCACCCTAGGGGAAACCCCTTTACCCACACAATACAGTAACCAACCGAATTAAAAACTGGCAGGCACAAGGACAAACACAAACAGCACTTCCACATCAATATCTGTTGCATGTCCATGCTAATGATACCATTGTGTAACTTTGAACAGAATACTAAAGTGAGTGAAACCTACGCTAGGGAGTGCATATAGTATTATGTTCCCTCAGCCCTATGTACGGTCAAAACATGTTGACAGATCACACTTATTTGAATTGCAATTTTATTGCAGTTGCATTTTATTTGAATTATACAATGAACACATACACTGAACTTTATTTAACCACCCTATTCAAAAGCCCCATTTCTGATATAAAAGGTATGCCAACAATAGTAACGCCAAGTTGAAAGTGTTTAATAAACAGGATATATCTGCTGCATACAGTAATTGCCGATACTGATGTCTTCCAAAAAAGTAAAATAATTGTTGAAATATCGGCCAAATATCGGTTGGTCTCCAGTTAGAAGCAACCGGACTGAGGGCCCTCTCAATAAAGGCTTGCAAGGCTAGTTAGTTTTTCAGTGCTGATTGCTGGAGGCACGGCTGAGCTGATCGAGCTGATACTGCTCTCTGAGCAGTCAATTAGGTGGCAGCAGTTCGAGCCAGCCAGCCACCACCTTGCTGGGAGGTGACGCTGTTAGCTATGCCAACTGCACTCTCAGCTTTCAGCAAGGACCCATCTGTTTCTTGATGCCAGTCTTAGTTTCAATATCAGAGCACTATAAGCACCAGTGATGTTCAATAATGTTCAATTAAAAGGCATTAAGCTATAGGCCTACAGTATATGCCCTCAAATGCACATGTTCAAAGATTATGCAGTTCTCACCAAAAGCTGCACAAGGTTTATGGTTGTGGCTGGATTTATGAACGTTTGCTTTCACTGATGCCGCTGGCACTACCATAAGTCTTATAGTTTTACAACTTGACATGTGTGTGATGTGTGTGATGTGTGTGACATGTGTGCGGTTTGTGACCTTTTGTGTTTTGTGTGCATGTTTGCACTTGTGAGTGTGGATGTAACCACCTGGATTTGAATCCCGGTCTACCACAGGAAAAACCACACTTAGTCACTCGGCCAAAGGGCAAAAATAACCCTTTGGCCAAAGGACATATCAGGATTCCCGGCCTCATGCAGGGCTATAGTCTGCTACATGGGCATGGCTATTTAAGTAGAAGATTTAATAAGGTAAGGTCATTCAGATGTCCTCTTTTGGGTAAATTCCTTGCCCTGTCACAAAAGCCTGTTAGCCTGCCTGCTGCATCTAATACATCTCCGTCAGCATCAACCAGAGCAAGCTGCTCACTCATTACCTTCATCCGGAGACGGTTAGGAGATTAAGTGGCTGTTTTGGCTGGAGGTAAGTCTTAAACCCTAAAAAAGAAGCCGCCACCTGCCAGCCATTGTCACCTCTCGGGCAGCCTTGGAGGGCTATTCAAATACCAGGCGGCCAATGAGAGGCTGACTCCACACAGCGTATCCAAACGATATGGATCAGAGGGATCACGGCCCTGTAATGTTAGACCCACAAAGCAATGGGGAAGTGGTGGTACAGCATCTGATTATCTACCTGCTGCTTGCTGCTTCACGCTGAGCAACAGCACCTCCTTAATCTACTTATATCCATGGGGAAACGTCTTAAGCTGCACAAGGGGAGCAAATTAAAGCCCTCTCCCCAACGTACCCCTGGCACGAGTGCATGGTGCCCCCATCTGTATCCTTGGAGGGTCTTCAATCGGGACTTGTAAACACAACCTGGCGGGCTGGAAAGCTTTTTGCAATGTCCCTCTGTGTGCAGCGCTTCACTTGTGGGTGGATGTGACCTCACTCGGTCGGTGGATATATAGGAGTGAGACTGGTACATTTCACTTCCCGTACCACCTGTGATTGGCTGAGTATGTCATGGTGAGAGGAACTGAGTGTAGAGTCCATTCTAGTGTGCGTGTGTTATTATGAGGACCATCTTTCGGGTCTTTGCAAAAGAAAAAGTGTTGTTTTATGGTCGTTCTAGTTGTGCAATGCTGTGGCACACCCAAAACAGACATCCTACAAGCTTACATGCTTGTTATAGATCGGTTATCTCGGGTGCACAACTCCACCACACAATTAAACTGAGGTTTGCGGATTAGAGTTACAAATTGCAAAATGTGGCCAACTTTGCTTTACTTCCCGTATCTGCGTGAGGTGGGCGGTAACATTATTAGGAGACGGGAAGAATGTTGGAGTCTATTCATTTCCAATGGGAGAGTGAACGTGAACACAGCTTCTGAACCATTCCTTAACTCCATGGTCACTGAACTAACTACTGGACCCAATCATCACAAGGCACACGATATAAAAGATATTCATAGTAAAATGGCTTCTTTTAGTGAGACAAATCAGGAGAAAATCTACTTTGTTAATGACGTTTCTTTATCCCAGCAACAAACTCTCGCGAGATTTGAGATGAGTCCGGAAGCCTCTCTCTGTCCATCTGCAATTTGACGGACAACACATAGGGGGCTCTGGTCTCATATTTAAGATGACAATATGTGAATATTATAACATGAAATGAATGGACATATTAAAAGTGAAATAAAATGTGTGTTCCAATGCTTAATAATATAATAACATAATTGTCTTAGACTCTTGGTTGATGGGGGCTGATTTTGACATTTGCCGTATAATGCTCTCAATGCTCATCCACATGACGTTGTCAGTGTTGTTGTCAGCCTGGGAGAGGGGAGGGGGGATGGGGAGGTCGGGGAGAAGCAAACCACGCCTACTATATTTAGGAGACCATTTGTAGGCTTTGTGTACCATTTCACCTCTAGTGGCTACAATGCATTTTGCCCATCTTCATAAATAGACCATCTTTGATGTCACTCCCCATCTCTCTCCCCGCCATTTCCTGTCAACGTACTATACACTATCAAAAAAAGCCCCCCAAAAAAAAAAAAATACAAAATAAAAGTAGCAGCTCGACCAGCTCAAAAACGTGCAGATCTGCTACTTTAGATGCTTTTATGTGATGCTGCAACATGAAGATCAAGTAGGTTAGTAGGGCATTCATTTATGAAGAAAACAAAAAACGCAAAGTTAAAATATGGAGATAGGAGCTTTCTGACCGAACAGCGACGATATTTTATCTTTGTGCACATTGTGCCGGCCCCATGCAGGGTTGGCCCTGTCGTGTGCGTCCTTGCTGGCCGTGTTCTGTCCCTTTGTTCCAGGAAGTTGATAGGTCGAGCTGAGACCATGTCAGAGATGCAACACACCCGAGCGTGGCTGAGCTATAAATCACACCTGCAGCATCTCTTCCCCTGGCCTGACCACTCATATACTGTACTTTGTATATTTTGTGTTTCACATAGAGCAGTGGTTCCCAAAGTGGGGTCAGGGGACCCCCAGGGGTACTTGAGGGAGTTCCAGGGGGGACCCAGCTAAATGATAATTTGGAACAAAATGGACCCTTATGGGTTTGTAACTCAGTGTACAAATGGAACCAAACGGACCCGTAAATTAGCATTGATTTTACAATATAAATTGGGGGTTCCAGAGATAGAAATGCTATTAAATGGGGGTCCGTAGACGAATGCATGTCAAACTGGGGGTCCTTGAAATTAAACAGGTTGAAAATCACTGCTAGAGCCATAAAAGTCTCTTATTGGGGTCCCTGGCATATCTTTTCAAATGGGGGTCCGCGGGCTATTTAGTGTAAATTTGGGGGTCCTTGACATGAAAAAGTTTAGGAACCCCTGACAGAGTACATCAGGGTTGTATTTGCTGGGGCAGATGGGGAGGGGGGACTAGGGTTGTATTTGCTGGGGCAGATGGGGAGGGGAGACTTTTGATATCTCTGGTCATTCATTTGTATGTCCGGCCGGTGCATGCATGGGGATATGCGTTATTCCTGCTTCTGGTCAGACTCAATTAAATACATGAATTTCCCTTTGGAAAATGTGCTGTAGACTGTCTGATGTGTTTAATATTTATGCGTTTGGTAAAATCTCAATTAATAATTAATAATAACAAAAAATGTTGGCTATATTAACCTCATTACCTCAGGAATTCTTATTTTGGTCATTTATTAAAAACAATCAGAATTTTATTTTGTATATATTTCTCTTTTATTGCAGAAATTACACATCTGCATGTTTGTGAGTTTGTAGATCAGGAATTCGATTTTATTTTCATATAGGCTACTGTGACATGTCCCTGCGACATACTAGCGTCATGTCCAGGCAATGTACTTGTACATCAAGCTGCCTCACGATACAGAAACAGGAGATCGGCTACTGCCCTATGGGCCTCATGACTCAGCAAGGCTTACTTACTTACTTACGTTCTCGTTAGCATCGTGTCTATATGAATGTGCTTGCATGGCAGACTGCGCATGCACACAAGACTGAGTTCGATTTGCACATTTGATCTCTGCAAATGCACGTTAATAGCCTTTACATGCCATTAAAAGGCCAACTGCCCCATGTCAGTCTTCAAGTGGATGCAATCCTTTGGATGCCGTTCACCGCACGCTCAGTCAACAGATTCGTGCCCCGGCACATCAAGTCCCGGAAACAGCTGTGTCACCTCAATCTGATTTGCCCGGCCCCTACTTTTGCAGCGCCGAACCAGCCAGTAGAGCGGCTCATATCGGTTAATGGAGCCCCAAGCAGCTCTCACTGCTGTTACTGTCAATATGCTGTCAAATGTATCGAAGACCTCTAGCATACGTTGTAGGGAAGAGGGTGGGTGTGTTGACTTGATAATGATCCCGTGCTGACATGGAGAAACACTGCGGAGGCACTATGAGAGATTGCACTGCGGTGGTGGACCAGGGTCAAATGGTGGTGGTGGACATGGGTAGATGTGGAGGATCCTCCGCACGCTGTAAGATATACAGTAGTTATATTTGTATTTCTTTTCACAACCTAGTTTAAATTGTGTGGGTGGGTGGTGGGTTACATAACGTTAGGGGAGTGAAGATGCGAGAAGTAGGATGGCATGCAAATGTATATACAGTACACAGTAGTTGTGGCTTTCGAGGATTCAATAGAATATAATTTCTGCAAACTAGAAATGTTCCTTGCCTCATAGATCGACAAACGCTTAAACACCCAAAAACTTTGTTTCTTATTTGGTTAATGTCTTTTTGAAGCTTCTGCTTCTGCTCAAAACCGCTCTCAAAGGGCACCTACGGACGGCTGCAATTCGAAACTGGCCCCCGTAAATTCTGAATCCCCCCACCCACCCCTTTTCCCCCTCACTGTATATTTTTTCAACTCTTCTGTGATTATTTCCTGTTTTTGGCTATATAGAAGTGTATATTTGTATGTCTCTAAATGTTATGAATTGAAAATGGTGGACCCTCTTGTAAAGAAGTGTAATACTTTATGGTGTCGTCCACTCACAGTTGACAGTTTTTGTATTGAGTTGTACTTGAAATGTACTGTAATTCTACAAACTGTTAATAAATACTTCAATCAAAACGTCTCCAAAGCATTTATATAGTGCTCTGCAATTAAATCCCTGCCATATAGCACTTACTGCATGGATCCAGGTTTGGCACAGGCCACATAACTCAGACAGGGTTGACTATTATTAGCGATTATGAATGAATGGGATCGCAGGGTGTGCCACACATTAGCCATCCTATATCTCCTAAATTAATTCCCTACTTGATCATACTACATCGTCACACAAAAGCATTGAAAGTAGCACATCCACAAACTCGAACCACTTCTCTGGTACTTTGTTACTTTGGCAATTTTTACATTTGAATCCTGCAAAGTAACAGTTTTGGATATAAGGTTTCTACCCGAAAGAGATGATATGCATATATCCTGGTATACTAAAGGAGGGCAAAGATAGAGATACAGATACTGTTTTGGGGTGGAGAAAATTACTTGCCACGTACATTTATTTAGAAGAATATTTGTGACGGCCAGAGTCACAATTGACTTTTTAAGGATTTAAACAACACCAGGGAACATGGTTCACGTACACCATCAAACTGTCATGTGTTAAATCAAGATACAGTGTCACAGCATCTCCCGAAGAAATCAGTCATTCCGCCGGTGTTTCTCAAATGACCACAAGCAAGGACACTCGCCAAGGATACAAAAAAAAACATTCTAAAGTGAATATTACGTCTAATAATTGGATTTGCCTCCTAAGCCTTTCTCCACTAGGGTTCTGACAATAGGCCATGTACAGTAATGGAGAATCTCTGCATCTCTGGGTCCGCAATGGGATTAAAAAGAAGCAGAAATTAATTACATTCCAAATTATATGTGCCATAATCTCATTCAGGGAAGAGACTGTGACCCTGCATTTGTATACAGACCACCCTGAGTGCTTACTTCAAAATCAAGTGATTTGTACTAAACGTAATCTGACCATTTTGAATTTCCATAAGGATCCAGCTATACATGAAGCACGATCCTCTTGACAAAATGAACGAGGAGCTTAATCAGACGCATTTCTCTCCTGTAGAGTGAAGCTCTCCAGGATTGTTGGATGAGTGAACAGCGGGGCTCCCATAATGCTGCGGGAGATTACAAAGTGCAGAAAAACTTAAAGCTAAAGATAGTCCAGTGTGGGGGTGGAGCGTTCGCACGGCTGGAAGACCGACAGGGGATGTTAGCCACATGGCATCATTATGGAGTTAAAGACAAATTAATGTACATTTTGCATAATATTAATTACAACAGATGCCATATAGGCTCCCGCCATCACTGCAGTCAGTGCCTATACAAGCCTTCTGAAGAGGTTAAAGTAGGCCTACACCGTTTGGCAGAGACTTTTTTGCCTCAAATCTGTCATGAGTGCACTTTTTATTTTTATATTATGTGTGTCACTGGAGGCGCAATGCACTGTACATCTATACGTCCCTGTTGGGGAGCCATGCCTTCATAGTTCATACGTGCATTCATTTTAGAAAATGCCACCTATAGCCTACTGCACTCCTGTAATTCTCATCGTTTCGACGAGAGCATTTTGGGAGAGAAAGTTTACTTTCACTCGAGTTAGAGGGGAGGTAGACGGAGGAGTCCCCCCCCCCCCCCCCCCCCCCCTATGGTGTTAAATTCTCATTAATGTTAATTTCACACTTGCCAGCCCAGGAGGCCATGCTGTCCTAAAAAAAATGTGTGGAACAGACTCACATATACACACATACACATATACACACATACACGTCCAGACATCAAAAGAGCTGTTTGATAACGGCTTTCTATGGCCTATTTGCGGTAGCCGAGGCTGGGAAAGTGTTTGCCCTTATAAACTTTTAACCTCGTACATGTGGAGGTTCTCTCTGGTACTAAGCTGTTTATCGAGCAGGGGTCCTTATCAGTGGTGGAAAGTAACTAGTAGGCTGCTTTTACTTTATTTGAGTATTTTCCAATTGTCTATACTTCTACTTCTACTCCAGTACATCTCAGAATGTTGTGCTTTTAATTCACATTTATTATTTGAAAACCTCAGTTACTAGTTACTTTGTAGATTTTGATTATTATTACAAACACGCATAACCACTCCAGCCCCCTATACTTTGGCCATTTGAAAATAGCTGAGACAAGCTCACAACGCATCGCAATTTTCATACATCGGAAAAGTTGTGAAATGGGACATTCTGCAGAATGACTACTTTTACTGGGTCATGACCGAAAGAATAAGGTCGCGAATACAATCGGCCGAAATGAGTTTTCTTCGACAGGTGGCTGGCATCTCCCTTAGAGATAGGGTGAGAAGTTCAGTTACGAGTACAGTCGCTGCTTCTTCGCCTAGAAAGGAGCCAGCTTAGGTGGTTCGGGCATCTGGTTAGGATGTCTCTCGAGCGTCTCCGTAGGGAGGTCCTCAAGGCACGTCCCACTGGAAGGAGACCCCTGGACATGGACACACTGGCCTTAGGACGCCTCGGGATCCCCCAGGAGGAAGTTACTAATGTTGCTCTGGAGAGGGAAATCTGGAGTTCTCTGGTGAAGCTGTTGCCCCCGCGACCCGACTACGGATAAGCAGTTGAAGATGGATGGATGGATGGACTCATTTTACTTTTGGTACTTAAGTACATTTTGATGGCAATACTTTTGTGCTTTTACTCAAGTAAATTTTGAAAACCAAACTACTTGTAACAGGCTTTTTCTAAAATACACTGATGGTAAAAGTGCAAAAACGTAATGAAATAAATACAAACTTTACTTACTTTAATGAATAGAAAAAAACATCAATTAACTATTTTTGCAGGATATGTATTACGTAAGCTACTGTAAGCCATTTACATTATTCATGCTTGTGGACACATGGTAAATTTACATTATAAGTGCATTTTTCTACAGCGGATATATATATTTTTTTGCAAGGGGTGAATTTCAGGTTATATTTATTTTATGTGAGTGTGTAGGTTTGTGTGTGCGTGTGCGTGTGAGCACGCGTGTGCGTGTGTGTGTGTGTGTGTCGCGAGGTGTCACTCACTGTGGTGATGGTGGTGGAATGAAAGAGGCCCTCTGCCACATTATTACTCTGCTACTTCCCTGCTCACTGATGCTCTCTCTCTCAGACTGTTTTTTCACAAGTGCTTTTAGCAAAGATTCATATTTTGACAGCAAACCCCTGGCTGCACTTGCTTTCTCCACTTGGTTGCCATGGACACTATACAAGGAAAAAGGACTGGTACTCACTGGTGGAAAGTACATTTACTCAAGTACTGTAGACAACTCAAGTAGTACTTTTAATTTACTTGAGTATGTCAATTTTCATTATACATTATACTTCTACTAACAGTACTCCACTACGTCTCAGTCAAACGTTAGTTACAAGTTACCTTGCAGATTTGGATTATTAATCAAAACAACATTAACCACTTAAGCCCTATTTTATACTTTGGCGATTCAAAAATAGCTTGTGGATCTGCTATATTTGCACAAGTTTGCCAAAAAGGGATACTATTTTGGCAATATTTTAATGCCAGTACGTTTGTACTACTTTTTAATCAAGTACAAATTATGAATACAGTTATTTTACTTGTACAAAAACATTGACACTGTGGCATTGCTATACTTTTACTTAAGTATTTCTTCCGACAGTGCCTCTGAGCAGCGGCTCAACAGGGGATGAGTTGTCTCCACGGGCATGACTTGTCAGAGCTGCACAACAAACAGATCGTTGCTGTCGGACAGAAACCCCTTATCTCCATATTCTAACCTTTTGTGGGTATTTATCGGCCGTAAATCAATGCCCTACTGCTTGAGCATAGTACTACAACGTCACAAATGCATCAAAAGTTGCAGATCCACAAGTGAAGCATTTTGAGTTTTGACCTCGTCGATCTGCAACTTTTGTCGTTTTTGAATTTGAATCCTGAAACAGTTTTGGTACATATGAGGTTTCCACCCGACACAGACGAGACGCTGTCGGGCAAACATAATAATAAAAATAATAAAAACATGAACCATTTTGGACATACAAGGTTTTCACCCGACAGCAACGAGGTGCATGCTGCCTCCCAAAAGCTGAATAAAACTCTGCACTTCACAGTTCACACACGCTGTGAAAGGGGTTTCCAACTCCCAGAAATTCAAATCTCTCCTCTTCTGGTTTCCATGTTTGACTAACATGCAAGGATAGGATGCAAGTGTATGAGGATGTAATTTAAGGACTTGAGATGCAGTCACCCACTTCCTCTCTTCTCCCGACTAGGGATGGGACGATATGAACATTAAATGTCCCGATTATTGTGGCAAAAATAATTGCAATTAACAATATAATTGTGGTAATCAAAATATGCTTAAAACCTAAAATGTGTTGACCACTTGAATCCCCAGCATCCCTATTCTGGCGGGAACGTTCGGCAACAATAGCCAATCTACAAGCTCATAACGCGTTGTGAGCTCACTGGCGCTTTGAAGCACTCAGAAGAACGCTCTACTACTGCATTATTCTCCATTTTCCAACCTCCATGAACGAGCCTGAATCGATTCAAGAACGAGCACTCCGTGTTAAAACCCAGCTGCTCGCTGCTCGCTGTACTTCGCCCGACTGCAGATCCAGCTTTGGCCAATAGGGTAGGGGGCGGGGGGGGGGGGGGGGGGGTTGGGCTTAAATGTTCCCCAGCCACTCTGGAGGCCAGGCCCTTATCCACTTATTCCCAATAAAGATTTTCAACACACACAAAAGGTTGAGAACCACTGATGTAGAGAGACGTGACAGTGGCCCGCCGTCAAGACAATGAGGTGCACCTGCTTCTGATTATTCCTCCTCCCACTCATGTCTTTGCAATTATAGATGTGGAAAGATGAAACTGTAAACCGAGAGTGCAAGCAACACGACGCCCAAGTATCCAGGTATGCAGGTGTGGAGGCTATGCTCCTACAAAGGGAAGTTGACACCAATTAGAGTGGCATTTCCGCTAAGTGAAAGTCGGAGGCGCTCTGCTTCCAGCACTGCTTGCAGCTCAATCTTGCGTGTTTGGCAAATAATGTATCCATTATTGTTCCACTGGCATGGATATGATTGGAATGTATTGCATTTTACAGACATTTCCTGACAGGCAGGTGAAGCATTTGGGGCCTTTATTTCTTTATTTTTTATATATTAGTAGTCAAACTATAATCACTTTTGCTAACCTTTCAAGAGCCACAGAATATTTGGCTAGAGCTTTTCAGCATGCAACCAGGTTTTATCTAAGCTCATCTCACTAAGGGTGGCGCCATTTCCATGGCGTAAACACCATGGAAAAGGCGCCACCCTTAGGCGATTCTCTCGCTCGATTCGCTTGATAAACTGAGGTTACTGAAGTAACCCAGAGGTAAAATCTGCCATTATGACGCCATCAAGACCTGCCATAATACATTTGTCGACAAAATCAACTGTAGTTTTAGTTGACTAAAATTGGATATTTAGTCGACTAAAACAACCTTACGTTTTATTCAAAAGACTGACTAAAACTACATTTGCTATCCAAAACACTATATTGGACTACAGTGCTATTGCATTAGTTTCTTGAAGCTATATAGTGCATGTTGGGTGTTAAAAGAAAGTAAGGGTGATAAAGGGTATGATGGATATACTTTCAGGAAAGGATAAAGGGATCTAAGGTTAAATTAACCATTATTAATGTCAGTCCAATGCGGTATACTGTAGGTCAACTGGTAGAGCTTGACAGTAACGCTATTAAGATATGATATGGGTTCCATTCTACGTGTAGCTCAATGGCACAAGCAGGGTTGGTTTTAATTCCTACCAGGACCACCCATGCTGAAAATAATATGCCCGCGTGATACTGTAAGGTGCTTTAGATAAAACCATCCATCGAATTTACACACTATAAGCTTATTCATAAATGCTATTTTGCAGGCAGTTATGTGCAAAATTGCAGAGCAAATTACCAGGAAAAAAAGGAATCTCGCCTGCTCTACTTACTGGGACACTTACCGCTAGAGTCCAATTCAGACGTTGGTCTATATATACTGTGTAGAATACCAAATGGCATAAGCATTCAAAAAGCATAGATTATGTAAAGTTATTGTGTATGTATTGAAAGTGATTAAAATCTAACGTGGGATAGAGCAGCCTCAGGGATGACCAACGTCATGGGACATGTAGATTGATTTGTTCTTCAAAGATAGTTGGACTTCCATCATGATCCCACCTCTATCTTATACACACCCACATGCATACAAACATTGAATGCCATAAGAGAGCCTGTGGGGTGAGGATGATCAGTCAGGAAGAGCCTGGGTTCAAGTCCAGGGCAAAACATCTCTGAAGATCTGGTTACATCACCACCAGTGCAGGGTACAAAGGTTTCTGCAAAGTGGATGGCCTCTGGGAAATTGCGTAGATGATTAGTATACGTAGTTACACCTATGAGGGCTATCCTGTGAAAGATCACAACACCTTTTCATGTAGGACAGATTTACTGAGGCAAGCTGGCCATAATGCATCGAGACAAGCAGCGCTGCATGGATCCGTTTGATCAAAATGAGAGTAGGTAAATGAGATGAAAATCAGAAATCTAAAATTAAACTTGGCACACATCTAGGAAAGAAATGGGTTTGTGCCACAGCTCCAGTGTTTAGAGTGCCGTCCGATTCCCATTCTGAAGAAGAAGAAGAAAAAAAAGAAGACATGCAATGATATACACAGTCAAAAGTTGTTCATATAACTCTGAGTGTAGACTGTGTAAAAGTGAGTCTGTGTAAAAGAGGCCTTGGATTGAAGGATCTCTGGCAATGCATACTTCAATGCTTTCTTCCTGCATTCCCCCATTGAATTTCCATGCATATTCTGACCCCGATTTCGGAGTTTGTAGCTATGATTAGGATTCCCAGAGGAAAAGCTTCAGATGCATTTTGCATTCAGCCAAGAAAACTCAGATTCCCCCCCCCCCCCCCCCCCCCCCCCCTCTCTCTCTCTCTGTGCGCGTGCTCCACTGAGGCAGCAGCCATTCCTTTGGATGTAGAAATAGACATCTCAAGTATGCATATAATTGTAGTGGCTCAAATACCTCCTCTTGCCATGGGCTCAAAGTGATTAACCGTATAAGACAGTTAACTGCTACACTTCACTGCATGTTCAACCTTATTTAATAACATTAACTATCATCTACTGTACAGTAGATGTGAAAAGGGAACAGTACAGTACTTTTCATTATTCATAATAATCTCAAAGTGCTACATCAGTACAATAACAGAACAATTTAAACCCAACAACACAAGCATGAACGTAGAACACAAACTTTAATTATGCAATAGCTTTGTTGTCCCGTTTTGTATCATGGCTGTGCATGCTGTGCATATGCTGACTTTATTGATAAATAATATATAGCATTACTCCATAACCTAAAAATGATATATGTACTGTATAATGATGTCATATCATCATTTGGTACTTCTACTTTAAATTGTAATTGTATGGATTAAAAATAATGGCCTTTAGATTAGATTAGACTTCAGTCTGTAAAGTATGGGTAAAATCCCACACACTGTCTTCATTTACAGCACAAATACATATATTTTATTAGGCTACAATGTTTCGGTCCAACTGACCATCAGGCATCTCTGAAAAGTCTGTAAAGTACTGTATGAAAAATAAAAAAATATCCTTAATGTGTATTGTTTGCTTTCAGAGTCATCATGTTTCTTCACAAGTTTCCTGGAGAGCGTTTGTGCTCTATTAACCATCACAGAGGTCATAGATGTCAATTAAACTATATAGGCCCCTTCAGACTATAAAAAGACTTAGTGGGAATGTCCTTCACTGGGGTGTGATGAATGGCTGCACCCTGTGCCTCTCATTTCCCTCTGAAGGTATTATTTTCTCTAATATTATAGGCATAAATTAATTCATAATTAGTTTTTTTCCCCTCTTTTTTTGCATCATTTTGTTCACACCCGTGAAAAAAGCCAGGGCAAAGATCCCCCTGGATATAAAAAAAAAATAACTTGATTTAGGCTGAGCTGACCCAAATCCGCATTACTATGTAGTGTATGTTCTTCATACAGAGGGATAAGACAGTGGTATTGTTCTCAGGAAGTTGGTTGATCCGTTCGGAGAGTAATTTTCACTAGGGTGGAAGAAAAGTTCCCTTTTTTTTCAAGTAAGTAGCAATACCACAATGTAGAAATGCTCTGTTACAAGTAAAAGTCTTGTATGCAAAGTTTTATTTGAGTAAACGTACAAAATTGTTGGCATAAAATATTCGTAAAAGTGCCCAATTATTCTGAATGTTCCAAGTTTTCAAAATCTTTCACCAAACTCATGCCGTGCGATGCAATGATGCAATGTGTTGTTAGCTTGTAGATGATACAGCATATTTTTGTTTTGAAATAATATCTAAAAAAAACCTACAAAGTCTACAAAGTAATTTTGCCTCTTGAGATATATACATTCCCTATTGTTCTTATGTCCTACTGCATTTCTGTACATTGCCTGTTCTTTATTTTTATTTTTTATTGTAAACTGTTGTTTTTGGTGTGCACTGCATTTGTTCTTATTTTATTTTTTGTAAAGCACTTTGTAACCTCGTTTTGAAAGGTGCTATATAAATAAAGGTTTATTATTATTATTATTATTATATAGTGGAGAAGTATAACATACTCAAGTAAAAGCACCTTCATTTGTAAAAAAAAAAAAAAAAAAAAGAAAAAAAACAGTAAATCTACTCAGTTACTTTCACATCCCTGCATGAAGCAACTTATGCTTCATGCTTTCCTTTACACCAGCTCAAGTGTACCAAAACCCATGCCACTGCCTGTTAAGTTTGTATTGAAGAATGATCAGCCGAGTATTCATCAGGCAGATAATTAGCGAGCTCATTAGGGATGGTACACGACTCTTGGCGAAGCCAAGCTTTTCTTACAGGCTGGTCAAGCACTCGAATGCCTGAAGCCAGGCAGCTGCAAGGAAAGAAACACACAGGGAAAGAAAAGGAGGAAAATAAATCAATACTATATTACCTCAATTAAACTTGCATAGCCGTTGGCCTCACTGTTCGCAGAGTAGCTACCCCCGACTGCAAGCGGCAACGGCAGCATATTAGGACCCTTGGTACACACGTCTTGCCGACTCAGGACATAAGCCACATTATAATAATGAAGTGATTACATGATACATCAAATTGAGTGCGTTTGGCCTCATACCTACAATAACCTAAGCAGCAACAGGACGGGACTGATCCAAATAAAACACAACTGTGAGGTATGTCATGAGATTCAACCGCGCACACGCGCACACACACACACACACACACACACACACACACACACACACACACACACACACACACACACACACACACACACACACACACACACACACACACACACACACACACACACACACACACACACACACACACACACACACACACATCCCTCGGTCTACACCAAATATCTTCGCCGGAAATATGTGTAGCATTGCTGTGCGCTGTGAGCTTGTAGATCTGCTATTTTTGCATGAAGTAGTATTACGTTTGTATGTGAAGTACGCATGTAAAGTATGTGAGTGCCCATTTATGAAGTATTGTGATACTTTGTTATAAGTAATTATGAAATGCTTTATAATGTGGTTCTGATTATGAAGCATGGAGTATTTACGAGTGCTTACAACTATAATTATACAGTGTTATCAACAGATTACAATTTATGATACGTTTATAATAATTATAATGCATTATAGACAAAGGACGTGTTACAGAATTTACATGCTGCAATAATGTACTGTATCATCACTATCATGTAAGACAGTACAGTTTACTGCAAATTAAACTGCAGTTCTTCCAAAATGGTACAGTATGCCTCTTCCCTGCTCTATTATAACTCTACTTTGACTTTCAGGAGCCAACACTTCCTTGTTTACTTCCATATGGACATAGGCAACAGGAAAAGTGTCTCAGCGGATGAACACGGGGTAGGATAATGTATTCATCCACCTCCACACGGCTGCCTGTGTTAGTGATTAAAATGACTGGGGTTCATGGAGCTCCAGCAGATTACATTTTGAAAGTAACCTCATTATCTTGGTTGTCTTGCTTGAGCATGAACTGAATTGCCCACCATCCCTGCTCGCCTCTGGTGCCCTTGAGCAAGGGAATGGACCTCTAACTACTCCAGGGCACGGCACTTTGGACGACCCTGACCTCTGGCACTCTCTGATGCAATGCATATGTATAGGAGGTCAGAGTGTGTGTGTGTGTGTGTGTGTGTGTGTGTGTGCGTGCGTGCGTGCGTGCGTGCGTGCGTGCGTGCGTGCGTGCGTGCGTGCGTGCGTGCGTGCGTGCGTGCGTGCGTGCGTGCGTGAGTGAGTAAGAGAGAGAGAGAGAGAGAGAGACACCTGGAGTGAGCGTGCACAAGGTTTGATTTGTAAAAAAAAAAAAAAAAAAAGCAGAGGGGGGATTTGCTTAACCATTTAAGCACTTTAGACTCTTACATACGACTAACATCACAAATAGCCAGCCTACAAGCTTTGCGTTGTGAGCTTGTAGATTAGTGTTTTTTTATATTGAAAATTTTCCCAAAATAGGACACCAGGTTAAGATACATTTTTAAATTCAATTGTAAAATTGAAATATTATCAAACAAATTAGACACATGAATATTAAATCAGTGTGACCAGATGCAGGGACAAGAGGTATATCAAAAGCAGAAGCATGTCTACAAGCTCAAAGACAGCGTGTCACATTGCAACTTTTGTGGGCTTGTAGATCTGCGGCTTGTGATATGGGCTTTTGACCTGAAACAGGCATAACACAAATACAATGAATGACCAGAGGAGGGATATCAAAAGCAGAGGTACAGCCCCACCCCCCACAATGATGTGTGCATGTCAGACTATCATTCCTCCTTATTCCCTAATCCCTACACTGTGTTTGCACTGAGCAAGTACAAAACTCTAAGACCAAAACAAGCAAAACACCGATCTTAAATGCAGGTAATTGTAATAGCATGGTGATTAATCCATATAATTACAGAACAAACAGGCATTCTGGCTATGTAAAAAACATCCGTGGTAGATCTATTTTTCAAAATATATGTCCATTAGTGACGACTTTGGTCTAATTGTATTCTTCACCTGATAACTTTTCGATTTGACAATACTGGTCAACCTACAACGGAACATGATGAATGGTAACCTACTGTACTGTAACAATACACGTCGTAGAGACTGCTTTGCCTGGGAACAGGGTGGGAAGTATTACTTTTTTAATTTGATTTATTGCATTTTACTCTGAGCATATGTGAGAACTAAAAGGATCCACACCTACACAGAACAACACCTGGCTTACACACACATGCACCGACAAAGACACACATGCACTCATACATAATTAATTTGTACACGCAAACCCTCATATTAAACTCAAACAAACACCCATGCACATCAAACAGATGCCCACAAAATGGGTAAACACAAATGTTTCACGTTTCACACCTCATAATCAGAAGTCAATCATTTATTTCACTGGGAACTATTTAACATAGAGTAACTGCAAATGTAAAAAAAAGAAAAGCAAAACTATATCCATCTGTGGGACACAAACAAGCAAGCTAGTTGTTCCCTATGGACTTCTCGTATACTGTATAGTGTATAGAGCAAAACTGCTGTGGCAGCACTTTTGCGCCAACGGTATAGACCAGGACCTAGGCTCTTCTTTTATGGTAAAACATCTTCCTCAACATATTCTCCCACTGTTATATGCTCACTTCAGCTATTGCTCGTCAGCAGGATACTCTCTTGAGAGATAAGGAATGGGAGCCCTATAGAATGACAGTCAGTCAGCCCCGCAGGCATGAGAACGGAGTAGACAAGCTGACCAGTGGAGGAAAAAAAAGAGGAGAGAGAAAAAGTGGGCCAGGGCTAGACATAAACCGTGAATGCAGAAACTGTACTGGAGTGCCCCTCTCTCTCTCTCTCTCTCTCTGCACTGCCTTCCCTAGCCCCTGATAGAGGGTGCCACAAAGCTGTGAGCCCGAAACAAGCATATTAATATTTTAAAAAGGGCATCCGCGACTTTTGATGTGCGGACCTTTAATGCAAATGAGGTAGAAGACATGTGGTCCCACAAGAGACTGTAGTTCCTTTATTCTCTCCACTGGATCTCATTTTATATATTTCTTCATAGCCTACATCAAAAATGAACTTTTCACACTCCCTCTGAGACCCCTGAACCGCAGAGAGTAGAGTCAAATGCCTCGCGCTCCCTAGCTACACACATACTGTACGTGTGTGAATGTACGTGATGGTTGTAATTTAACATCCTGTGTGGTCTACTCTACACCCTCAGGGATAAAGAACCTCGAAAAATGTGTCGCTTGTGCACTTGAACGCCAGACCTCCAAAGTGAGAATTTGGGAGGATTTGAATCAGTGTTAAGTTACCGACAAGTCATACAAATCAGTGTCCATAGGGAAAGTAAAAGGTACTGACATACCTTGTTGCACTGGCGGTGTCATACACCGAAAATAGCAGATCTACAAACCCACAACGTGTTGTGCTATGGCACATTGTGAGATTGTAGGTCTGCTATTTTCAGAGCACAACCCCGGTTTGTGGGTGTGTGTGCATGCATACAGTACTGTATGTAATTGCATGTGTTAGTATGCATGCGTGTGCATTTCTAAATTAAGTTACCATATAGGCACCTTCCAATGCACCCTTACTTTTAAATACAGATATATTACCTTCCATATGTTATTCTACTCATTTCCATAATTGTTCATTCTGGTTAGTAAAATTGCAGACAGTTTCTAAACGTCTTTCCAGATTAAAGGCAGATCCATCATCCGTACACCCCCTCCCAATGTTAGCTAACGACTATGAAAAAATGTCGATCCAAGCCAAATGGATGACCGAAGACATAATGGGTCTAATGTGAATCAGGTGTACTTCAAGACATTCATTTAGCTCAACATTCTTCTGGGGTTCACTGACTTCAGCCGGTCCCTGGCCTCTAGACAGGACCGCCAAAGAATCTATTTACAGGCTGTTCTAACTGCAAGTTTTTCTCACCACTGCATGGACCCACACAAAATATATATACGTTCTTAGTGGAAGCCCAGTCATGCATAAACATGAGTTCTCGAAACTGTTGGCTCATTTGCACCTATTGTCAAAGGTTGTGACGACTAGAGGGAGAGAGGGGAAAAAAAGACTGATTCTATGGTGTTGACCCGCGCACTTGTACAACACCTGGCCTCCAGCTAAGAATGTCAAATAATGGAAATGTCAGTGTGGACAAAAGCCACTGATGTAAATGTGCTCTTTTCAGTATTGGCTCACAGGTGGGGAAGGCATGGTCTACTTAGGGGAAACTCCCCCTCCTTCTCCAATTGGATTTTATGACTTATATTTATTTACTTACACAAATGAATAAGTTCATATGTCAACTAGCCTATGTGAATAATATATTGGCCTATAGCCTAGGCCTATATGGTTTCCAAACTTTTTAGCTCGAGACCCAAAAGAGAAATGTGATGTCTCTCTGGGAGTCCGAGACCCTATATTGAAGCCAAACTAAGCTCACAACTCGGCGCGATGTGTTATGAGCTTGTAGATCTGCTATGTTCACTATTTACGTCTATTTAAATCCAACGCTTCACCACTTCTTCGCCAACATATGAACGGTTCTAGGTTGCTATAGGCGACGGACACAACCGGAAGTGAACCGTCTCCATCTGCCTCAATGTGAAAAGATTTACAAAAATACATAAGGAGATCCACATCAACCATGGAGTTCCGGGTTCACCATTAGGAGTGCATGAAGTAGAACTGATGAGGAATCTACTCCTCACAGAGAAGAGACCACCAACATAGAAGGTGGAATACTCGACTCAACCCACTAAGCATCTCCATCATAAATGGTGAATGATTCATTTATATATTTCATGCAAAGCAAAGCGCGCGCACACACACACACACACACACCTGCACATCGGGAACAATTAGGCCCTAATTGCTTTTGAACCCCTAATTATTAGGGGTTCAAAGTCTTGCTCAAGGACACTTCGACACCAACTCTGGGGGAGCCCGGGATCGAACTGGGAACCTTGCGGTCCCCTGAGCCACTGCCGCATATTTACACATGCCTGGAATTAAATCTTTCACCTCCATTAATTGCAACCATTCGAAATACTGTGCATTCCTTTCTGTGGCACGAAGGGAAAAAAAGCCTCTTCAAAGATGTAGAAATTAGAGAAGCCTCCCGAGCTGGCTCCTCACCACCGCAAATGGATAATAACTCCAAGTGAAAAAACAGCCCAAGGATAATAATTGCAGGTATTGAATCACAGCTCCCAATATACAAAGACAATGTGACCCGTGCAGACTATGCTACCTCCCTATTAATTCCTTTTCAGTGTTTGTTTTGGGTCGATGCTTAATTCCAGAGTGGCAGTGAGTCGTGAACTGAGCTTAGATCATCAACACGGAATAGGCTACTTTATATGCTGGCTCCTGCTATGGATTATTTTAACCACTTTCAACCTGCCGTCCCTATTTCGGCCATATAATAATACATTTTATTTATATTGCACTTTACATCTGAAAGTGTACAATACAGAACAACATGGGGGGTAGGGTTATTATTATTAGAAAGGAAAGTCTTTTCTTGAAAGCATCAACAGACTTCGAGTCCGTACTCCGTAGCAATCTCAAATGTCGTTCTGCCAATAGAGTGTATGCGCATGCATAAAGTGAATGGCAAAATCGAGTGGCAAATCGAGTGGCAAAGTGAGTTTAGCGTCGTTTAATGCAATCATATTGGACTTTTCTTTTTGGATGTATGGGCTGTCAAGGCCAGAAAGTAGTTTTTTGGCACTCAGTAGGCATTCCCGCATAACTTCCTGGTTTAATGATGATGTCACGCGCATACCCTCTATATCGGCCAAGATGATGGGGTAGGTTCTGCCAGGTCTCTCTCTCTCTCTCTCTCACACACACACACACACACACACACACACACACACACACACACACACACACACACACACACACACACACACACACACACACACACACACACACACACACACACACACACACACACACACACACACACACACACACACACACACCTTAAGTGCCCCAACTCAATTCAAGTTTTATATTAGATAACTCTCAGGCCGAGACGAGACCCAACTTACTCCCGCACAGGGGGGAAAAAGCCCTTATCCCTTATTTTAAGCTAGGAACATGTACTGTCATCTTCCCATGGCAGGAGAAAATACGGATATCTGTCAGAGTCATGGACGTGGACAGAATGTTTCCTGGTATCCAGATGGCCAGTCAAGAGAATCTCTCACAATGTACCCTGAGGAGTGACAATGACATGCTGAGACAGGCTGTACTAGCATCGCTGGGGAAGGCCAGTGAAGCATCTGAAAAGGTCCTGTTCTCAATGAATTGCCTTGGATACTATAGACTCTTGGTTACAGACTAAAAAGGAAAAAAAATCTCTCCCATTTCTTGCCTTCAGCATTCTTGGAGCACAGGAATATTTCACACTCTGACCCTCATGCTGCTTGGTATTGCATGCGTGCAATGCTGGTCATCGAATTGAATCTTAAAGCCTAATTTATCCTTCACCGGTGCAGTCATACAACAAAGCATACATTAGGCTTTGTTCTGCAGCCGTACTTGTTAAGTCACTCTGGATGAGAGAGTCAGCTGCATGCTTGAAATGTAAATGTGAAAATGTGCCATATTCGGCCGAGGTTCATGAAGGACATTGAAGGCTGGCAGTAGAGCTGTGGAAAAGGCTGAATATATTCCACCACTACATGTGGCTTTGTGCTCTGCCGTCTATGAAAACCTATACGGGTCACCAATTAGCCAGTGCTTCATAATATGCATGCATAGAAAGCTTGCATTGGCTGGGTTCTTCGTCCGTCTTCTTACTAATTCCACCACTGCCTTCTGGGAGTTCTTCTTACTAATGACCCGTGATGTGATTTTTGGTGAATGTACTTTATAGACATCCTTGTTTGTCTTTGACTCCTATGTACAGTATATGTATATAATGGCCCCGCCTTCTTGTCCGTGTCTGCGGAAATAATAGACCCTTATTCTCAGTGGGAATACCTAATTGAATAAAGTCCGGATGAATCTAATAAACAAAAGCAGTCTTGGGAGTTGGCTCAAAGACACGAGAGGTTGCGTCGTCCTCAGGTATGACCATGGCATGTGTGTGATTGATGACCCCCGCCCACGTTCATGAATTCATTTGCCAGCCCCTGTGGTTAATTGCGCGCCTATAAAAACGTGGTGGAGTGTGTGTGTGTGTGTGTGTGTGTGTGTGTCACAGTGCCTATATACTGTCACACGAGCTGTCCCCCAGAGGTTTAAAGAGTTTGTGCAGGGTGATATCTCAGACCATGGGGTTTTTTCCTCCTGTCAGCCCCGGGAAAAGATAACCAGAGGCCCCAGGGTCCCCGCTGTGGGCAATACAGTCCCTGCGTGGGTTCATGCCCTACTTTTCTCACATGACAGATAGACAGTTCACCCGAGAGGAAATAAATGACTAAATCAGTAAATCAATGAACTACATTTACATTAGCTGACACGCTTATTCACAGCGTATTAAAGATGCAGCTGTTGCAACGCGGTCTCATGGTTGTTGCATCAGCAACATTACAGGTACAGTAACAGTACAGTAGAGTAGTGACGAGTGCAAGGACCAGAGATGTATAACACCCAAACCAATATGTCCCTGTATGCATTCCTTAATTACACAGTGACGTGCACAATGGTGGATAAAGTATTCACATTTTGTTACTTAAGTAAAAGTATCAATACTGCAATGTAGAAATACTCTGCTACAAGTAAAAGTCCGGTAATCAAAATTTACTTGAGTAAAAGTACAGAATTGGCATCAAAATGTACTTAATGTACCAAAAGTAAAAGTACTCATTGTACAGAATGTCCCATTTCAAGTTTTGAAATATTAGGGGTGCACTATTATGAAATTATGACTGCTAGAGATCCCAGTCCGTTTCTCACCCTTAACCTCCCAAGAGGTATTAGACAAAACAACATGGAATCAACACGCGTTCGTTTGATGATTATTCCCAAAATGTACTCATACCAGGCAGAATAATACACAAGAGAAGTTAAGATTATGTCAATTCGTTTTATGTCCTATTTCTAGTTACAATGGTGCTTGAGCCAAATCATAATATATGAATCCTATACAATCATACTATAACGAACAGAGACAGATGTTACCAACATTGATTACCGCAGAGCTCATAATGAATTATCAGCTCTGGACCCATCATCCTATAGTGACAATGAGTGAAGTTCACCAACAACCTCCATAGTATTATAGTCTCTTAGTGCCGCCACTCGGCCAATCACAAGTTCTCCTCAGATGGTCTGATCCATCGTGTGGTCATCTTCTCCCGGTCATCCTCTCCCGGTCATCCTCTGTCATGAGTGAGTGTTGTGTACGTGTTTTATTAAGTCTGTGTGTGTGTGTGTGTGTGTGTGTGTGTGTGTGTGTGTGTGTGTGTGTGTGTGTGTGTGTGCGTGCGTGTGAACCATCCGGTCCCAATGTTTGCTCAGTCCGGTCCAGTCGAGGTGACTTTGACCTGTGAGGGAACCTGTCTGTGTTCCTCTGTTAGTGTATGTGTGTGTGCACGTGCTGAGAGGATGACGCTGGAGCGGGCCTGTGTGTTTACCATAATATCATTTTCTCCTATATTTACCTATTCACTCTATATATAAGGTAATAATTCCATAATAGCTTTAGTGGCAGATATATATATCCATTAGGTGCATATACTGATTTTCCAGGAATAATAATCTCTTCCAATCCCTCTTTCCATCTCTGTAAATCTCAGAGATGGACCAAAAAATTTCACCAACATTGGAAAATGTCTCTGTACTGTACTTTTTCCTTTCAAACTGTATCGGGACTTTACCGGCCGTCAAAGGCATTGTAAACACCCTCTTTGAGATACAACATACAACATGTTATGGTTTCCATTATTCAACTTTTTAGTTTAGCTTTAGACTAGCCAGATTTATTGATTACCCAGGGCTTTCCCCTGCAGTGAACTTTGAGCCCCATGAACATTACTACCCGCACCCAAATCCTTATTTGTTATATCCACACAGCTTTGGACTATGACCTTGGCGTGGTAATGCTGCATGTCTACTATTGATTTTCTCAATCACCACATCAATTAATACAGAAATAAACATTTAACATTTCAATGTAACATCATTAAAAAGTAACTTCATGAAATAGCGTGTTGCATGATTGATGTAATATGGGTTGTATGGTTCCCAATTTGTCAACACCTAAAAAAAACAGTCTTTTTGACTTTGACTTTGACTAGGCAAACAATCACTCATTATTTAGATGGTACTGTGGGAGAGAGACAGAATGACTTTTCTCTCTCGATGATGATGATGATGAAGATGATGTGTCCGGGGTTCCCATGAAACCCAGCACCGTTGTAGCGCTCCTGCGCCGTCGAAAGTGCCAATGGCAAAGTTCGTAGTAGCTCATCAGAGCAGACACTGCGATAGTTCTTCTTTGCTCGTTGTCAGAGCCGAATCTTCACCCCGCCCCCAGGATGGGTGACATAACAGGTGACCCACAGGTGACAATATAGCCTATACGTTCTCATTGACAGATACACTTGATCTCTGTCGCAAACGGGAGAAAACGTCGGAGATGCACATAACACAGTTCTTATACCAAGCAGAGCTTGGAGAGGGGGACGGGGTACTTGATGATGTTATCTTTGTCGCGCTCCTGCGCCGATCGTAGCAGCTTCCGGGTGAGTCAAATTAGTACCATAAAGGCCCAATATAGAATCAAGTCTATTCAGGGGAGGATATATGCCTAGTCAAGCCAAACTCATGGTGATGAAAAACAAATAATAAAATGAAGTGGAAGGTGTCCCTCTACCAAAATAATAAAAATATGATGAGGTGGGATAATGATATATAATGGGGAAGATGGAGATCCTTTTTCTTTTATCTATACAGTACATGGTTAATTAGCCTACAGTATATATAAACATTCTGGCCGTATGAGAGCTTGTAGATCTGCTATTTTTCTTTACACTTATTCCAAATATATATCCTTTAGAACGTCTTTGTTAGACCCTCTTTTAGTGTCTTCTCCACCTGAAACAAGATCATTATACACCTGAAACAAGATCATTAATTATATTTTGTCATAGATCTATAGACTTTGTGCCGGTTAAAAATAAACAGGGTATGTTTTTAAATGAAAATAAAAATAATAATAAAAAATAATATTAATATTTGTACTTCTCCTGACCGTTCTTTCAGTACGTATTTACACATTTATATGGAGGGAGGGTACTTAGAGAGACAGACGTTCTCACAGCACGCATTTACACATTTATATGGAGGGAGAGTACTTAGAGAGAAGCCAAGGAGAGAAATAGAGAGAGAGAGAGAGACCCAGCGTTCTACGTACGCATTTACACAGTTGTAAAATGGAGGGAGGAGACGCAGAGAGACAGAGTTCTCTAGCGCATGCATTTCACATTTATATGGAGGGAGGTTACGTAGAGACAGGTAGAGAGAGAAAGATATCTCAAAAAGAAAACAAAGTATTCTATTTTTTTTTTATTGCACAATGCACTTAAATATTTAAAAAATATACCTCACTTCGAATCCCTCTTTTACAGATAATATAAACACATTATCTGTAAATTAGTTATTCCTATAGTTAATCAAATACCAATACCGCTGCTTTATTATAAGCAAACATACTCCTTTGAGCCTAAAAATACTACCTTATTAACCTTAAACCAATTTTTTTTTTACAAGCAGAAGTACAGATTTGAAAAATGTACTTGAGTACAAGTATCCGAGTATCAGTATTGACCTCTAAGTATTCAGAGCACAATACTCATACTGCAGAATGCCTCATTTTTTACAGGTGCAACTTGGGCACCAAATGTTATTAAAACAATATAACCATTCTACCCCATCTCCCTATGTGCCGGAGCGCAGTTTGGCCTTTGCCCCACAGCACCAGACACAGAGAGAGACAGAGAGCGAGAGTGAGTGGGAGCTGAGGGGTAGAGAGGGAGGGAGGGACAGACAGACAGACAGACAGACAGAACGATAGACAGACCGACAGACAGACAGTATGTCACAATATCACTGACGGTGCCCTGCGACACCGGGCAGTCTCACAAAACATACATTTTACTTGTAACCGCACGGATTACACTATATCTTACAACACTGCTCATATATTTTCTATGGCTGTATAAATATCCATCATTTGTGACCAGTGGCGACCTGGTCACAAACTACCCTATCTTAGAGACTTATACATATATATATATATATGCCACAACAAAAATGCAGAAACTGACGGGGCGCTGAGGCCAATGTCGTCAGGATTTTATGCTAATTTTTTACACTTACTTTTACACAGTTCTAAGACAAAATGTCCAGTTTCACTTCTACCAGCCTCACCGGTTTCTGGTTTCTGAGCTACTTTTACACAGTTCTAAGACAAAATGTCCAATTATTCGTTAACCAGCCTCCCCGGTTTCTGGTTTTACAGTTCTATGACAAAATGTCCAGTTATTCGTTAACCAGCCTCCCCGGTTTCTGGTTTTACAGTTCTATGACAAAATGTCCAGTTATTCGTTAA
This sequence comes from Electrona antarctica, assembly GCF_951216825.1. Lineage (NCBI taxonomy): Eukaryota > Metazoa > Chordata > Actinopteri > Myctophiformes > Myctophidae > Electrona > Electrona antarctica. The sequence continues at coordinate 29,365,410 of NC_136798.1, forward strand.
CCAGCCTCCCCGGTTTCTGGTTTTACAGTTCTATGACAAAATGTCCAGTCATTCGTTAACCAGCCTCCCCGGTTTCTGGTTTTACAGTTCTATGACAAAATGTCCAGTCATTCGTTAACCAGCCTCCCCGGTTTCTGGTTTTACAGTTCTATGACAAAATGTCCAGTCATTCGTTAACCAGCCTCCCCGGTTTCTGGTTTTACAGTTCTATGACAAAATGTCCAGTCATTCGTTAACCAGCCTCCCCGGTTTCTGGTTTTACAGTTCTATGACAAAATGTCCAGTCATTCGTTAACCAGCCTCCCCGGTTTCTGGTTTTACAGTTCTATGTTTTTTTTGGCAAAACGGAGTTGATTTTTCCTTTGTGAGACTCAATTCAATTTGGAATAAATCAATTAGCAGTTTTTATTACAATAGAGAACTGCTTACCTCTATTGAGTCTCACAGGGAAAAGGACACCGTGTGTTGACCTGGCAGGTTGTCTCCGCAAGACGTTCAACCCTCTTAGATCCTTTTGTGTTCTGCCCGGTCCAAAGTGGAAATAATCACGTCAGGGTCACCATCTGCTAGAGATCCCAGTCCGTTTCTCACCCTTAACCTCCCAAGAGGTATTAGACAAAACAACATGGAATCAACACGCGTTCGTTTGATGATTATTCCCAAAATGTACTCATACCAGGCAGAATAATACACAGGAGAAGTTAAGATTATGTCAATTCGTTTTATGTCCTATTTCTAGTTACAATGGTGCTTGAGCCAAATCATAATATATGAATCCTATACAATCATACTATAACGAACAGAGACAGATGTTACCAACATTGATTACCGCAGAGCTCATAATGAATTATCAGCTCTGGACCCATCATCCTATAGTGACAATGAGTGAAGTTCACCAACAACCTCCATAGTATTATAGTCTCTTAGTGCCGCCACTCGGCCAATCACAAGTTCTCCTCAGATGGTCTGATCCATCGTGTGGTCATCTTCTCCCGGTCATCCTCTCCCGGTCATCCTCTGTCATGAGTGAGTGTTGTGTACGTGTTTTATTAAGTCTGTGTGTGTGTGTGTGTGTGTGTGTGTGTGTGTGTGTGTGTGTGTGTGTGTGTGTGTGTGTGTGCGTGCGTGTGAACCATCCGGTCCCAATGTTTGCTCAGTCCGGTCCAGTCGAGGTGACTTTGACCTGTGAGGGAACCTGTCTGTGTTCCTCTGTTAGTGTATGTGTGTGTGCACGTGCTGAGAGGATGACGCTGGAGCGGGCCTGTGTGTTTACCATAATATCATTTTCTCCTATATTTACCTATTCACTCTATATATAAGGTAATAATTCCATAATAGCTTTAGTGGCAGATATATATATCCATTAGGTGCATATACTGATTTTCCAGGAATAATAATCTCTTCCATATGACCGATCTCCGATTATTTGCAGGGTCATATCTGCCGATACTGATTCTGGCCGATTCCGATATTATACGGATTATGCTGCCTTCAAACATTAGAAATACACAAAACAAAAGCGAGTCATTGACGGTCACATTATTATTGTGTCATCAATATCTGTGAAAAGAATCTATTATTTTGAGACCGATCAGATACTGATATGGCATTTTTATGGCCGATATGTCCAATTTTGATATGCTACAGATTATATCGTGCACCACCACTAATAAAGAAATCATTTGAAAATGGCAGATCTACAAGCTCACAATGCGTCGCATTGCAACACATTGTGAGCTTGTAGATCGGCTATTTTCAAATGGTGGTCGATTTATTTTTTACTTATGTTTCCTTTCCTTTCCTATCCCCTCCCTTCCATAAAAGCTTAAACACACTACTTCCTGGCTTTTTCAGCTTTGGATATAACCATTAACCACCACAGGGCCTTTCAGAAATATGTAAATTAAAGAGAACGTACACAAGGTTATGATAACAGAACATGCAATGAAAAATAGCCTGCAGATGATGTAAAACAGTGTTGCGTTGTTTTTTTGTTATCAAATGTTTTTTATATAAGACAAAATAGCACAATAAAACATGTTAACACCACGAATGAATAAAGAAAACAAAACAAGTAACACGTAAGTTTGCAGGATTTTAAAAATCTTCAAATTGATGTCCTGATTTTTAGATGATCAATAACTCTTGTCAAACTACTTTTATGAGCAAAGCTCAATACTTTCAAAACATAGCATCTGCAAACAAGAACCTGTAGCTTGTGAGCCCACAACATGTTTTTATTTAGGCAAACTTGTATAATTGTATTATGCTGGATATCAGAATCAGATATTCAATTTTAACAGTTTCTTTAAATTGCCTCTTTAAATGAATGATATGTTTTGTTTCTAATCCTTTTTCAAAAGCAGTGAACACAAACAGAGGTAAGTTTGTTTTGTTTTAATTATTTGAGCTTGTGTGGCCTTGTGGTCTTTGCTGCTGCATCCTCATTATTACAGTTGGCAATATAGTGTGTATATATATATGCACATAACCTAACCAACTATGGCCTGCACTTGGCCAGCTACTACTTATTCTCTGTTGTCTCTCTGTCATTCTTTCTTTTATTCACTCTCTTGGCACGAGCCACTTTGACTTTGGCAGATATGCTGAGCAGATTGAAATATTGTCTAATTAAAAAGACATACTGTGTAAATATCTTTCATAACAAATAGCTAAGAATCTATTTAATGTTTCTTCTATGTGGTCCGTGTACTCTGTTATGTTTTCAATGGTGAACATCTGTTGCATTTTTATGTCTTGCTGCAAACCAGATTTACCTTTTGGGAGCATAAAGTCTTGAACTTGAAAACTTTGAACTTATTGTATATGCAGTGACCTTTGCATTTGGATCACTGCTCTTAGCCCAGGGCAGATTGCCCTCTAAAGTCTTGTTTTTACCTCTGATCTGACTAGCCCTAGGCTTCCAAAACATTTCCCACAAGTGTATTCTGAACAGAATGTCAAACCGGGGTGAATTCATCATGGGACAAAGTTTAATCTTTCGTGGAAACAATAGGAAAATCCCCCAAAAGCATATTTCTGCAGCTTTATGACAAAACAACAATGCAACAGTTTGTTTCTGCAAATTCTTCAGCCCAAAAAGATGAGTGAAATTCCTTTGTACGTTTGTTCATGTAGTAGGATTAAAATGTTTGACCTGAATACAAGTATCCCCCTACGCGCTGCTTCTGCCAACCATCACTTCAATTGTCATTGAACTGCCATCGCCCACTTCTGCCACAAGGAATCACAGGAAAGATCAGAACAGATGTGTCAACTTCACTGGAAGGTGGCAGACAGACTGAAGAACTGATTTATGGTTAGTCGTATGACCATGTTCCATGCCAAGAATAGCTGATTCTCAAGCTCAGTTACTCCAGAAAATGTGTTCTACTTAAAAGGCAAGAGAAGGTGGGAGACAGCTTACATCATATTAAGCATGTTTACAGTTTTGCTTTGGATAGCGTTGAACTTTGGATAAGATTAGAAAATGTAATATGAAAATGCAAGCTTTTTTTAAAAAAAAATGCATTTAAGATAACAAAGAGGACTAAATGTTAAAAAGCGTTGCTGCTTGTTCAACAACATCTTCAAAGGTTTTTATTTTTATCTTTTCAAGAATATCACAAACTATCTCAAGCTCAGTCGTTTGAAGTTGCAGGAGAACACTGTTTGTTGCAGCTTAGACAAAAGTGTTTACTTATGGACCTGAACTTGATTACAATTCAAAGAGGCAGCCTCACAATGCTTATTCACTGTGGAAACATGACCTAAATTCTGCAAGGGACGCTGTGCTTTGAAGTTCAGAATTACACTGGGGGAACTTTTTTCCCCCTTCTTTAGTGCAAAGCAGCTAATCAAAAATGTGTCTTAAAATCAAAGCTTTCAAAGAGCCCTGATGTACTTGATCTCTTAGCCACAACTATTGTTTTGGCTCAGTGCAGCTTTGAACTTCTATTAGGTTGAGGATCATTGCAAAGAACGTGCTTTATGGCAGGTCTGTACTACAGTACTATACACCGGATCAGGGTTCGATTTGCTGGAGGGGATGGGGGAAATCTATGTCTCTGATTTTGATACCCCCATCATTCCTTTTATCCCCAGTGGTGTCTGTTATTATGTGTCAATAACTAAAAAAATATATATATTTTTGGAGTTTTAAGTATTTTTTTCACCACTATCGTATTGGAAATACAGTATAAACCTCAGTTCATATTATAAAGCATTATTTGATCCCTCTGAATGACATCACACAAGATTCCCATCCCATCGCATACCTTGAGGATTTTTTAATGTTGGTTTGTCCAAACTCTAATCTGATAAGGGAAGCTGACTACATTTGAATAAAACTAAATTAGAGGAAGTTAAAGTGTAACTCAATGAATAAGATGAGATGTCAGTGAATTGAAAGAAAACAATCTTAATTTTTTTTGCTACCACAAAAAATAACTAACTGCACTAAATTCTCTTCATCCATCGGCAAACAAAACAATGCAAAATACTAATTTCACCATAAGGAGGATAAGAGATATTGAAGTGCTTTGAAGTGAGATGCAAATCATGCAATGCACCAGTTAAATTATGTCTTAATTCCAGGAATAGCTTTCCACATATTTTCACAAACTCACAGTACGCGCACACACACACACAGTGGTACTGCCGTTCCATCTAGTTGACTGCCCCACACACACACACACACACACACACACACACACACACACACACACACACACACACACACACACACACACACACACACACACACACACACACACACACACACACACACACACACACACACACACACACACACACACACTTTTGTGTTTACAGTACTAATGAATTCATTGATTGCACAAGTTCCTGAATTAGGTTCTTCTCTTCATTATACCTGAGGCTTCTGTTCAAGCAGGCTTCTATTAGCTATACAGGGGGACTGCAAGGGGACAGTTAATAATTAGCAGGTCACCCTAGGACCGACACACTTGACTGTATTTGGGTAATTCCGTTAAAGAGCTCCCACAGTGGGTAGTTTCATTGTAGCCTCATCATAGCCCACCCCCCTGCTTTTAACAAATGATGTAACTTTCAAAACCAGGTTGGTCCTGGATTCAATGCATCACACAGAGTACAGTCCTCTGTTCCACTTTGCTATTACATGTAGTGTATACCACCCACACACATCTCTCTCACACCAGCTGTAAACCATTCATAACCTACTGCAGTGGTTCTCAAAGTGGGGTCCAGGACCCCCAGGGTTCAGTTCCTTGAGGGGGTCCTTGAGGGGGAGCAAAATTAGTAAATATAGCTTTGAAATCAGTTAATCATTATACTACACATCTTGTATGGGGATCCCTGGCCAAAAATCTTTTCAGATGGGATTCCACGGCCAAATATGCTATATAAATTTGGGGGTGCAGAAATTTGCTGTTTCTGCCATTGAAAGCAAGTGGTTTGTAGAAACATAATATATAACCAAGAAATGATAATGGGGGAACCATAATAATATTCAAAAGGTTTTAATAATTCTACATTTCTCACAATTGTAAACGCTAGCCTTGGGGAATTGGCCAGTCTCGGATTGTGGGTTTATTGAGAAGTGGTGGTAGATTGTGTTCTAATTCAGTTATTCTCCTGTTATTTCAGAGTGTATGGAGACGGAATTTCAACAACTATAATTTTCAAATAATTTCCTCAGTACTGTTTTAGACTGAGACTTTTCTTTAACCTCTTTGAGAGACAGCTAGGACAGCTATCACACATTAGTTCATCCTTGAACAGCCTACTATTAGAGAGAGTCCTCCGGTAGTATTTTAATTAAAGTTACCTTATCATGGGCCTTTACGGATTATGAATCTGTCCTCAACCAAAGATATTCCTCATTGAGGAAAAACACAGTTGAGGAACAACTGTGTTGGTATTGGTATTATGAACTGTTATGACATCTGTTGAGTTGCCTGAAAGTAAATTCATGGCTTGTAGTCTACTGCCCCCTGGAGTACACTTAGGTGCACTACAACATGCACTACAACATGGCTTCACAGCTTACTCTTCACAGTCAGAGATTGTAACTTTATCACTTTCAAAATTCAAATCGCAATTACATTGCATGATGTAGCCTACATGAAAATATAAAATTACAGGAATAAACATTTAAATGAATAAGCTCAATGAATTGTGGCTGGACCCCATCAGCAGCCTGGTTTCTAGAGCCCGCCTACTGAACACAGTTTCCGCATCCGCTGGAGAACCAAACCGGATCTGCAACCTGTGAAGCGAATTGATGTGTGCCCACTACTCTGAGTCTGTACCGTTTACATTTCTGTCTAATAAAGTATTCAACCAACCAATATGTACTACTCACCGGCATGAGCGCAGTTTTTGCCTGGACCACAAAGTCGTACGCGCTAACCATCGGATCGAATCCTTGTCTGTCACACATGTACACGCACACACTCCTCTCTCTCTCTCTCTCTCTCTCTCTGTCGCTCTAAGTAATTAGTCTCATGTCATGCAGCTGCGCATAGTTTCTCCGGGAGCTGCCTATTAGTCCTTAGTCTGGATGAGATATCGTTGCCCTAAAAAGGGACAAGACATATGTGGTATCATTTTGTTCGTCTGACATCCAGGAGTGCTAAATTGTGTGATAGCAGTTTCAGAAGGGCAGCTGAATATGATTTTAGGGGTATAATCATTCAAAACCATATAATTAATTGTTATCTAAACTCCAAAATTATTCACTTTTATGCACATGTCTGATGTTTGTACCATGGATCGGGATTACCAACATCATAATAGAACAACAGACATGCTGAATTATACTTCTTGTAGCCATACCGGGAAAATCCACGTCTTAGGCCAGATGCCTTATTATCGTTGCCATAAAAAGGGACAAAGCGACAATGTGATTTTTGTATTGCTACATGTCTCTGTCTGTAGTTTATTAAATGATGTGATAGCAATGTCAAAATGGCAGCTGATTACTTGTTTTTGGCCCTTATATCTGATATAAAAAAATGGTATATAGGGAAAGGCATAACTCAACGACTAATGGGCCGATTTGGATGATTCTGACATCAAAGTATACATTTTCTGGGGTGCTGAGTTGATTTAAGAGGTGACTGAAGCAATTAAAGTTCAGGGTCATGTGTCAAAGGTCAATGTCAAGGTCATTTTGGATCCAAAATGTCCTATAATACTTCACATGTTTTGGATTGGTTTTGATCACATTGCATACATGTCTCTTGAAAATCGGGGGTTTTCTTCAATTCCCATGACCAGCAAAGGCACTCACAATGTCACATCCTGTAAATATGTGACAGACTCTCAGAGGTTCTCTCCCAAACCAAGGCCACAAACCGTGTGCGGTTTTGTGTACCACACTTCTGATAGATAGGACAAGGGATGTGTTTTTGGAATGCTAAACACATTTCATCAGTATCTCCAGAAGTAACATAATACAGCCTGTGTGGTCCTCATTTACTCGTTTATTACATGTTTTCCTGAGTTGCGTTGTGTGCTGGGGTACAACCTTGAGTTTGAGAGTTCCTGACTCTTCAAAGTAATGTCTAAATGGTTTCTACATCCTCATAAACCCATAAAAAGACGTATCACTCATGATTCTATGATGTTTAATTCAGAAGTTTAAGTACCCTGTTTCAGAGAGGCAGGTATTGTGGATTTGCCTGGTATGGCTACAAGAAGTATAATTCAGCATTTCTGTTGTTCTATTATGATGTTGGCCATGCCCATCCATGGTACAAACATCAGAAATGTGCACGGGAGCAGGCGCTAGTCCGAGGTGCGGACGCATGTCGAACCAATGCTCCGTCGGACCATAGTATGCCTACAGCTGCCCTTCTGAAACAGCTATCACACAATTTAGCACTCCTGGATGTCAGACGAACAAAATGATACCACATATGTCTTGTCCCTTTTTAGGGCAACGATATCCGATAATAAGGCCTCTGGCCCAAGGACTATATGCCATAAAAAGCATAGGTGAGTTCCAGGCTAGTTGACACCTACAACATCCAGGATGCGGATTGTAGCTGGGAGAGCAACTGGGGTCACATTTAGAATAGGCCGCACGCACCCTGTGCTCGAAATTGATATTCATGATCGCCATGTTAAATGTGGAAGACGTCTCTGGGGAGGATTTAGATGTAGCGTGCTGAGGGAAGAATTCACGGTGACTCAGACCCAAGGGCTGAGTGACTGATTCGACTATGAATGGACCATAGGGGATGGGATCACTAGGTGCGGTTCCATTATAGTACAGCGGCTTATACCCCAATACAAGAGGTATTGTGCACTTTTTCAAAAAAGCATGAAACTTCTACCATAGTTAGATGATATCATGAGGTGTATTTTCAGATGTGGAGTCAAGTCAGATTTGACCCCTGAGGCCCGGTAGAGCATAATATGTGACCAATACCCATAACATCCTATATAAGGCAAAAAAGTCCAAATTTCATCATTCTTTAAGTAGCATGTGACATATGAAACTAGGGTGTTTGCATGATTCTGAATCCATTCCAAGCATTAGTTTTGCAAAAAAACACTCATTGGGCTTAAAACGGCCATGCCCACTTGCCCAAATGTGCTGGCATCATCAATTTGTGATGACGGCATTGGCCGTTTTTAGCCCAATGAGTGTTTTTTTGCAAAACTAATGCTTGGAATGGATTCAGCATCATGAAATCACCCTAGTTTCATATGTCACATGCTACTTAAAGAATGATGAAATTTGGACTTTTTTGCCTTATATAGGATGTTATGGGTATTGGTCACATATTATGCTCTACCGGGCCTCAGGGGTCAAATCTGACTTGACTCCACATCTGAAAATACACCTCATGGTATCATCTAACTATGGTAAAAGTTTCATGCTTTTTTGAAAAAGTGCACAATTTTTTGGTAATCCGCTGTACTATTAAGCCTTTGCGGAAAAAGGAAGCGTATGTTCATTAAGTCGAAAAAAGAAAAGCGAATTGTCGGTGTTTCCATTAAACTGATAAAATGCGCATATGCAATAAGTTCATGAAATGTGCAGTAGGTTGCACTGTTTTGCCAGTAAAGTGAGGCTCATGTAAAGTAGTCCTAATCGATGTTCACACCATTGATTTGATGCGCTGTATGTATGCTGTATGCTGTATGTATCTCAGTTTAACGGACGGGACCCCATATACTGCGCTGTAATCTGATCCCTGGTCAGCGGCTGACCGACCGTCTGCTGCTTTCACAGTATTGACGACACCTACAGTCAAAGAACGTACAAAGAACGATTTGTTGTGTAATGCTTGTCTTAATATATTCGGGGCACATGTAGCCTATATGTCACGGGACTCGATTGGAGCATACTGGTCGTTTATACTGTAAATTGATTGATTAGGGAGTAGGGACCCAGGCAGCTAGGTTATATAAAAGTTTAGTCTACTACACTACTCGTAGTCCACGTGTGTGTGTGTGTGTGTGTGTGTGTGTGTGTGTGTGTGTGTGTGTGCGTGTGTGTGCGTGTGTGTGTGTGTGTGTGTGTGTGTGTCTTGCATCCATACAGTAGCGATCCAGATATCAAAATGATCGGAGCGCCCCGATCAACTCGGGAGGATTCAGACTTCATATGGGATCTTTGAACACGCTACACAATTATTAATCGGACGGGTCGGGTAGTAGTAAATTGGGACCTTATATGTATCCACATTCCACAACATCACTCCGACACTCCCTCTCCCTCTCTGTCCACCATCCCATGCACCGTTCACTCCACTGCCTCCCCATCGTTGTTTTATTTTATTTTCCAACTGTTCAAAAGCGATATAATGCGAGTTCAATGCTTTCTAATTAAAAACCTTTTCCGCAAGTGTTTCCATACACTATTTGCGCATTTCCCTTTTTTCGAAAAAGCCTAAATCCGCAACCTCCAAGCGAAAAAGTGTTTTTGCGAAAAATGGAGACTTATTCGCATGTTGATGTGTTTCCATCCAGGAGATTTTGCGCAAGAGCCTTAATGCGCAAAGAAACGGCTTTATGGAAACGCACCTAGGGTTCCTTTAGAATGAGATCAATAATCAGCCTGAACTGTGGAGGGCAGTAATACGCAACAGCGTCTACACTGCCGGAAATACCAATAGAAGAAGAAGAAGAAGAAGACTGAACCTCACGCCTTTCCGTACTACGTCACTGAATGTTGACGTGTGTTAGCCACAGTCTGTCTAGTGTCTATGGCCACAGTGCGGTTGGGTCTCTCGTTAGAAAATCAGGAGTTTCATTCATTTATACGACTGTCGTTTGAATCAAACACCGTTTTAAACAACTGATAAGCTTTCAATAATCATGGCAGATGCGTGGGAAGAAATCCGACGCCTTGCTGCAGACTTCCAGAGAGCACAGTTCACTGACACTGTGCAGAGGTAATGCAAAAACAACCACATACAGAAAGATGTGTGGGCTAATGCTAACGTGTTCAGGATTAACTGAGTCAGACACGAATAAAGGCAAGTAATAATATAAATCCGAAACCTGTTCACTTGTAAATCAGCGAGCGACACCGCCATGCCCAGAGCCTGGCCATGCCATACTGCCATACGACCCCAGAGTACTGTAGTACAGTGTGTACTACATCACTTCCTTCCACACTCCAGTCTGACATATGCCATTTCGTTGCTGTCGGACGGGTGGACACCAGCCGCAAGCAACGCTGGTATTTTTTATATATCTGGCAGTTGCGATTGCAATACTAGCCACTTTCGGAACCCTACCCTACGTAAAGTTTTCTGACATTTGGATGACTCCAAATGTCAGAAAACTGTACGTAGGGATCCAAGAGGGGCTATTGCAATACCAACTCTTGACAGCACATTCAAACAAATGAAACAAACTATGTTAAACTCAACTCACCGACATTGCAGCTGCAGTAGCCCTACTATCATGGCAGTCATGTATCAGGGCTACAGCTGCAGAGAAAGCTTGGATTATCCTCTTTGTATCTGCCAAGTTTCATAAAAATCCACCGTATACGTTACTTTCTGCAGTGTTCACTATTTTAATTTAATCTTAGTCTTTTGAATAACACACCATTTAGTCTTAGTCCTATTTAAAAACCTTAGTCGACTTAGTCTTTAGTTTTAGTCAACACAAATTAACACTGACTTTCTGTCAAGACAGGAGGTGATAATTTTTCTAAATATTGGAGTTTGGGTTGGAATTTATACTCTAAGGTTTAGAAGTGCTCTGTTGGAGGCAAGCACGGGCAGCCATATTGGATGAAAACTTATAGTCTCTTCCTTCCTTCCCAGGTGTTACCAATGATTACTAATGAAGGCTCTAGCTGTTCTGGTCGAACAGATAGTGCTGATATAGTTGGCTTATATTACTGGAAACACTCCATACACCATACCTCCTTTATAACTCTATGCAGTGTATGCACCATATCATAGTCATAGTCTGGTAGCCAGACTAGTAACTTTTGTTCAAAGTGGGACATTTGGTATATAAATATTTTGTATTGGCCTAAAATATGGTCTATGTACATACATTCATGAATCCACCTGCTGACCGGTCACCTGATGACCGGCTGTCATCATTGAGCAATTTATTTTATAGGGGGTTATATAATTCTGAATTCATTCCAAGCATTAGTTTTGCACAAAAAACACCCCTTTGGCTAAAAACGGCTATAGCCAAGGTATGCGTTCGGAAATGCGCACCCAAATGTGCCCAAATGTGCTGATCTCATCACATTTGTGATGACGGCTATGGCCGTTTTTAAAAGGCAAAAAAACCTATATACCAAATTTCCCACTCCACCCAAATGACCCCCCCCCCCCAAAAAGGCACCAAATAGTACGGGTAGTACATTTGTTTCCATTTGTACACTATTTGATTCCATTTGTACACTCAAAGTTATAGGGTCCTTGAAAATAAAAAAGTTTGAGAACCACATACATTTTGAAATAGTGAAAATAACCTATCTACAAGCTCACAATGCATCGCGACACGTTTGCGAGTGGCTATTTTCACTACTTCTAGTAGGGCATTTATGAAAAAACATAAAAATCTCCTATATGGAGATACAAGGTTTCTATCTGACAGCAACAATTATGTTCACTCGCGTCTATTCAGCTATTGTGTAGTGTCAGTATTAGTAATAACACTTTATGCATTTGAACAATTCCAACAGGTTGTCTGAGAGGAACTGCATTGAAATCATTGCAAAGTTGGTCCAGGACAAGAAACTGGATGTGGTACACACACTTGATGGGAAAGAGTACATCACCCCAGCCCAGATCAGCAGGGATATCAGAGATGAGCTGTACATCCATGGAGGTCAGTTCAACCTGTATATCAGTAACATAATGTTCCTGCCATCTATAGCCTTGGATCAAGACGGTCATCCTCCGTAGTCTGAAGACTCACCTCTTCAGACCCAACCTTAGCTGTAACACTTACTGTAGCAATTACCCTAGCCATGACAACCTTACAGGCTTATGCAAAGACTAAAATGTAATTTAGATGGCATGTTATGTAGACAGATGCCAGGTCGGACTCGTTATTGACTATGCCCTAGGGCCTAGAAAAAACTTTCAACTTGGCATGTCAGTCGTCACAGTCAAATAATAGCCAATCTACAAGCTCACAACCCGTTGCGATGCGCTGTGAGTGAGCTTTTAATCAGCAGTTTTTTCTGTGAATACAGGTGTACCTTGAGAGTTTGTCCATTGGTGTGCCTGGGACATGAAAGCATTTTTGAAAACCTGGAGAAAAAGAATAATAAGACTTTCTGTTTTCGCAGGGCGTGTCAACATCGTCGATCTCCAGCAGGTGCGTTCAAGAAGACTATTTTCTTAGACTAGTTAACATGCTGTTGAAGGCCTTTTTTGCAAATCAAAATCAGTGAGCAGCTGTTTTCACATTATGCAATCACATGCCAAAAACAGATGTATACCGTACTATTCTTACACTGTAATGTCTTGACTAAAAGTTAAACGTCCCATAAACCATGTCATGATCCTTCCCTCTACAGAGTATCAACGTGGATTTGGTCCATGTTGAAAATAGAGCAAACGACATAGCAAAATCTGAAAGAGGTGTCCGCCTTGTGTTGGGCCAACTCATAGATAAGTAAGTATACGGTGGTTCATGTTTGCTCTCATTATGAACACATAATGCATGTTAGAAATGTATATTGGTTCAAATCGAACCAAAGCTGCGAACACTAAGATGTTATGCACGTTTTAAATTTGGGAATCTTATTGCTTCTGCAATTCATTCATTAGAGCTTCTTGCATGTGATTATTATAATTTGATTATTTTTTAACTAGGTAGATATTTATATATGAAGGACTAAACGGGGACAGGGTGACGCAAATTAGCCTCGGCTAGAAACCCCACACAAAATGCAATGGTTTCATGTTTTTATAACATGATACACAGTTTTCTGTATTGTCAAATAAATACAATAAATGTGTCATGATGCTCTTTATAAATCAGTGATGGTGATGGACAGCATGGTTAACAACATGACATCATTGACTATTCTGTAATAACTAAATAAATACCAGACTAGACTATAATCATAAATGGTGCATACTGCCTTGTAACTTTTACTGAAAGTATTCATCTTATGTTGTTCACTGTAGTACTTACCTGGACAGCTTAGCAGAGGAGGTGAATGACAAACTACAAGGGGCCGGTTTTATAAACATTTCCGATCTCTGTAAAGGCTATGACCTTCCAGGGGATTTTCTGACAGAGGTGAGTCACTCTTTCTTAACTCACACAATAAAAATAAATAATCTTGGAATATATCTCATGGAATAAAATGAACCTGACAATATTTACTTACACACAATATTGGTAAAAAAGTATCCCTGTAATTTAGCCGACATTTTATAATTACGTTTCAATGGGAAGCTTAAAAAGCAATTCTTTGATGATTGAAGGCTGCAGATTTAATCGGTGCTGTCTGGGGAAGCTTTCAAAAGAATACCCGTTGAACATATAAAAGCACATGTATGCAAAAATAAGTGTTACAACTTTACTACATTTAAGTTATTTGAACTATTATGTGCATCAGTAGACCTAATAAATCAGGTAATAAGAATGCACCGTTGTTTTTGCATCTACACCCAGAATCACAGTTACAGTTGGTCTATGGTAAACCCTACTGGAAATGTGTATTGTAATATTGGTATTCTAATGATTGATTTGAACTATTGGATATTGGACAAAATGTAAATATCGTGCATCGCTATTTTGAAAGTAAGCTTTGGTTAAATATTCACCCAGCTCTTATGTTAAATCATAGTACGGTTTGATACTCCACTGATACCCCTTGGCTTCCTAAAAAGAGTCACTACTTTAACTGAATGTGTCTTTTCATGCCGAAATCATCTTGAGAAATGAGAACATGTGTAATGGTATGTTTTTACTTTATATGGTAGGAGTTGTCAAGACGTATGGGCCCAGGGAAGCTGATCCAGGGGGAAATGGACCAGTACAACAGGGGTGTCATATTTACACAAGCGTTTGTAGCGCGACACAAGGCACGCATCAGTGGGCTTTTCAGTGCAATCACTCGGTATGCCCCCAAAAATCTCCTAAGCATAATTAGAGCATTATTTACTTTGTTTTCTTTTATGTTCTAAACTGAATCCCCTGCTGCTGCTTTTGTTGTTGTATTCTCAAGGCCAACACCTGTCAGCACCATGATTGGAACGTTTGGATTTCAGGAACATCTTCTATATTGTAAGCAGTTCTATCATTCTGTTGACTTAATTATTGATTCAGTCGCAACGTAGCGTATGATACACAGTAGTTTATTCATAGCCTGCTGTGGGTAGGGTTGGGATCCTTTGTATGTATGTATGTATTTGTATAGCAGAGCCGAATACCATACCAGCTCCGACAGTGTGATAAAGCTGGTCCGTTTCCGCATCCCAACCCTGGCTGTGTGTAATAACGCTGCTTCTGTGTGCTTCTGTCAGCTGTCTTGGAGGAGCTGGTGAATACTGGACGTCTTAAAGGTGCAGTGGTGGGAGGCCGCCAGGACAAGGCTGTGTACATTCCTGACATTTACTCCAAAACACAGAATGCATGGGTGGACTCCTTCCTTAAGCAGAACGGATATCTGGGTACTCCTTCATTTATTTACTATGCTCTCAATATTACGTGTATGGGCATTGGAGTCTATATTGTATTTCTTTTACTTAATGACAATACACAATAAAATCATCAGTGTTAATTAGGCCTGTGAGTGAGGGTATACATTTCGGAAATGGCATATCTACAAGCTCAGCGTGTTGCATGGCTATGTGGTGTGATCTATTGGTCCTATGACAAAGTTGAATAACTTGAACCCCAGTTTGCCTATTCATGCCAAAAAGCAGCTCTACAAGCTCACTGTGTCGTCTGCTGATGCATTCGTTATGAGCTTTGCAGCTGGATTATGTTTCACTATTCGTCATATGACTAAGTGTATAGGCTTTAAGAGATTACCACCAAGGATTTTACTGTGTGACAAAAGCTTGGGCCGGAAATCCACCTAACTCTTCTTTGTGATTCCATGCAGAGTTTGACGCATTGGTCCGGTTGGGGATCCCTGACCCAGCGGGCTACATTAAGAAGCGCTACAAATCCAGCAAGCTGTTGTTCCTGCGAGCTGCCTGTGTGGGCCAGGCCTTGGTAGACCAGGTGGAGGCCTCGGTGGAGGAAGCAGTCAACTCAGCCACGTGGGCTGATATCCAGGTGCTTATATACCACCCTTCTACTCTTAAATGAACGTTTTACACAAATTGCTTTTAACTGCATGGCACTACAAGGGGCTAGCCATCTATAAGAGGGTCGGTGTGCCTGTGTACGTGTGCAGAGCTTAAACCCTACACCTACACTACAGTATAGACATTGTTGACTGGGGATCCCTCAGGTTGTACATGGTCATCTCCTTTTTTGCCCTCTACTCCTTTTTCTACAAGCTGACATTTTGTGTGCTTGAAGATCTACTATTTTCACAGAATATTTGTCTATTTATGTCCACAACGGGGATGCTAGGGTTTGTGTCGTTAACATTAAAACAATACATAAATAATGTGAAGAAGGTTACAAATCAGACATCGTCTTCATTCTGAATAGACATTCTTTACATTCTCATACACTAACTCAGTGGTTCTCAACCAGTGGTCCTTGGCAAACCAAATTGACCCTTATAGATCTTTAACTCTTGAGAGCGTAAAATGAAACCAAATGGATCCATGCTGGTCCATTTGGTTACATTTGGTTAAATTGTTGTTGATTGAAATTCTTTAATAGGAATAACCCCTTGAGATGTAGCATCTCGTTTCGAGGGGGTCCAATTGATAAGCATCTGCATTACTTCATTTACAAGACGTCTACACAATTGGAGAATGTAGAATTGTTATTTTGACCAATGTTTGCCTGTGCATGGAATTATGGACAAAATTGTATCCAAAGAAAATAAATGTAGGTCTGAGAGACAATCTCATCAAATGGTGGTCCGTGGCTCAAATGGCAAATACATAACGGACCTTGATATGAAAAAGGTTGCACTGCACTAACTCATTTGGTGCTGCTCTTCTCTCTCCCCGACTTAGCCAATTTTGCCGAGCTGTCTGTCAGTGGAGGATGTCGTGATACTGATCAACCAGGCCATGAGGAACGCCAGTGTGCAGTCCTCTGCCAGGGTGCTGGCAGACACGGTGGTCGTCAGCGAGAAGTTCATCAACAACTGCCTTTCTCTGTTTGATGAGGCCATGCAGCTTAAAGCGCAAATGGTACGGCTTTCCTTTTCAATATGGATTACAGGTGACATTTAACCACTTAAACGCAATATCATTTGTTGACCGGGGATCCCCAGACATCTGTACTTTACAAAATCTCTTTGGCAATAGACAATCTACCAGCTCACACCAGCATTGTGAGCCTGTAGATTGACTATTTTAGGCGAATGTCTGGCAATCACTTCAATTACTAGACCTGCTACATTAGAAGTAGCTAAAGAAGCGCTAGACAACATTCAACCACTAGATGTCGCACTTTTACAACACCTCTGTTACATACAGTACACCAGGGTTCCCCAATAGGCGGCCCGTGGGCCATTTGCGGCCCGCGGAGCGCCCCCTTGTGGCCCCTGGAAGAATTTAAAAAAAAAAAAGAAAAAGTTTTTTTGTTTTGTTTTGGGGGGGTGTCCCAGATATAAATGGCATTAAATGGGGGTCAGTAGCCTATGCATGTCAAACTGGGCACCCCCTCAAGGACCACTGGTGGTCCCCGGACCACTGGTTGAGAACAAATTTTAATTAATTAATGAAAAGATAAAAAACCCAATTTTTCGCGCGTGCGGACTCGGCCCCCAGCCTGGTTCCCTAGTCAAAATACGGCCCTTGAGGAAAATTAATTGGGGAACCCTGCAGTACACTATACAGGTCTACATCATGTTGTGTGCAATATTGTAGGTGGCTGCCTTGCAAGAATATATTTAGCTTTATTTACCTAATCCACTGAAAAGCTTTGTATCTATTGAATATACAAATAGCCATGTCGGTAATGTTTTAGCACTGTCCTGTTTCAGGAAGTCAAGAATAACCCAGTGTTTCTGGTAACTGAAGAAGATCTGAAGCGAACATCCATGATGACAGAAGTCACTGGTCCTTCTAGAAAGGAAAAGAAAGAGGCAGAGCGCAGGAAGAAGACAACAGGTTAGCTAAAAACCTTTTTAGGGCAGAAGTACAGAAACGCACGCATATTCTCAGTCATATTCTCAGTCACATGGCACAGTATTTGATTTTTAACTATTTAAACCTAATATACTTTGTCGTATGACGCATACTGAAAGTTGCTATATTTCCAAAATGAGCAATGCCAGTTTCAAAGTGGTTATGTGTGAATATTAGAACATTTTTCTTAAACATTAAACAACCAAATAGACACTATAGATACGTTAGTTACTTATGTATTGTACACAGTATTGCTGTGTAATTTCTTGACAGTATGTAGATCAGAACGATGTTACTTGCATCCAAGATGAACCATCATGTGTTGATAGTTTCCATCCTTCATGCACTATGTTGTGTTCCTGGTTCCCAGAGGGTAGTGGCAGTGTGAAAGGTGGCGGGGGAGGCAACGCCAGAGAGGTCCGGATACGCAAAACCAAGAAGAAGGGAGGGAGGAGGGATGAAGACAGCGACGAAGAAACCGGACCTGCCCAACAAAGTATGGTTACTTATTATGGCCACAGTGTACAGTACTTAACCCATTTAGACCGGAGACCAGATTCTACAAAGGTCTTCTAAATAATGTCAGTTTTCTGAAAAAAACTATGTTTCATATCAGTGGATTTCAAACTATTTCATGTCAAGGATTGCCGACCCCCATCTGTGAAAATATGTTGTTCCAGCCTTCCAGGGACCCCCCAGAAGCAAAGATCTGAGTTAAAAGCGTGCTATGAGCTTGTAGATCTGCTATTTTTCAATAGCTAAAGTATAACATAATGCTTAACACCAAAGTGGGTTCCTGTCCAGAATGGGTTAAACCAGTACATTGTGGACATGGAGGTCCTAGTTATTTGTACTTGGCCCTCTTCTAAATCTCTTCAGCGAATGAATAATAGACAATCTACAAGCTCACAGCACATTGCAATGCGCTTTATTTTCGCTGAACGTTTGACTATTATTATGACATGCCCAGAATAGGGTTGCTATGATGGGGCTTAAATTCACTGTATGCTCTACTAAAAAAGTAAAAAGAAACTATTTTTGACAAGATTTCGATTCATATCAAATATGCATCATGTCACACATCTGTTTTGACATCCTATGCCAGAAGCATTTCCCTGATCTGCTGCTGATGGGCAATACTCTGTTTTTGCGTTTATGTGGATACAGAGATCATCAAGTTCATGTGGAAAGTGCTTGTTTAATTTTCTCTGTTTAGAAAAATATGCGTATAGTCAAGGCCTAAACCCTCTGATTTAACAAGAGCTTAATTGCTGGTTGGTTAAAGATCCCTCTCTGGGTTATTTAACTGTTTTGTGTAAGTTTGAAGGTAAATGTAGCTCCCTTGAGACCAATTAGTTTAGCCTTACTCTTTCCCTAGATCGTGGTAAACAGACTGAAGTCCTTTTCATGACCTTGGATGAAATAGTGGCCATCTTAGAAGAGCGACTGAGTGACTCTCCTGAAGAAATTCTTTCTGAGCTGGCGGAACATTTAGTAAGGTAATATAGATTGCTGGAATAAATAAAAATACATATATACATAATACTATTTGACTCCACCTCTCCTTCACATTTTACTCTCTTTCTTTCTTTCTTTCTTTCTTTCTTTCTTTCTTAAAAAACTTTAAACAACCTTTATTTATTTTACCACCCGACAGTAGTCATTATATTTACGAAAAGTACAATAGAAAGATGGCAAGACATTTGTTTCCCAAACTACCTTCTAACATGGAAGCATGTCTTCCACCACAGGCCTTTGACCAAAGCTTACCAGGAGGTGGTGCGGTCAGTGTTCATGTCCTCCACCAGCTCTCCATCAGGAGCCAACAAGAAGAAAAGCATGAAAGACCTCCAGGAGGAGATCACCAGCCTCTACAACAACATCCGCCTCTTTGAAAAAGGCACCAAGTTCTTCTCAGGTGCAGTAAGCAATAGCATTAGCATCTGCTTTCCACTGGTGTGGACACATAGGTCACCGCTGTTGAACACTGAGCTATTATGAATGTAGCCTCGGAAACCCAGACGTTTTTATTTCCAGGGAGAAAAAAAAAAGTCTGGGTCCGAGTCCACTTCAATTCGGCATAGAGTAGCGCAAACATCGCTCACTCTCTGCTGATTTCTGATCGTCTGCACCTTTGTTAAATTCACACACACGCACACATGTACACACACACACTCCTCTCTCTCTCTGTCGCTCTAAGTAATTAGTCTCATGTCGCGCAGCTGCGCATAGTTTCTCCCGGCAGGATCCGCCGGGAGCTGCCTATGCCATAAAAAGCATAGGTGAGTTCCAGGCTATTATGAATGTAGCTATA
This sequence comes from Electrona antarctica, assembly GCF_951216825.1. NCBI lineage: Eukaryota > Metazoa > Chordata > Actinopteri > Myctophiformes > Myctophidae > Electrona > Electrona antarctica. The sequence goes on from NC_136798.1 coordinate 29,385,456, forward strand.
ATGCATTTACAACAAGTGAACAGTTTTTTGTACAACACATGTGGCGCATGTGCCCCTTAGCATTTTTTGTAGACTTAGATGGCATTTTATACAGACCTATAGCATGTGATGTAGACAGCACTAGAATTGCATTGCATTGCACTTTATAGTATATATGTATTGTATAGTATATATATACCGGTATGTATAGTTTCATTAGAGAGATTCCACTGTTACATTCTTAGCTTACACATGTTTCATGAAAACTACTTTTTATGTATGTGATGTATTGCCATGCTTTTTTGTTCTTGCTTAATGTAAATCGCTCTGGATTAAGAGCGTCTGCTAAATGCCTAAATTGTAAATTGCACATTGTGAGCTTGTAGATTGGCTATTTTCAAATAACTTATAATAACAGATAGGGCACAACTGGTTCATGTTTGTAATACTAATCCAAAGTAAGTAGTAACTAGTGTCAAGTAATTGTAGTGGAGTCAAAAGTACAATATTTGGCTCTGAGATGTTGTGGAATAGAAGTATTGAAAAATGGAAATACTCAACTAAAGTACAAGCACCTCTAAATTGTACCTAAAGTACTATATTAGTAACCACTGATTTAACCTGATCCACTTTGATCTGGCAGATGAAACCCAGGTCCTTATCGCCAAGCACGTTCTGAAAACCGTGTGCACAGATCTCACCAACATCCTGGTCAACTTCCTGGCTGCTGAGCTGATGATGTCAGTGGAGAGTTCCAGCTCCATCACCAGTGAGGTCAGTTTGTCCCCCAGAGGCCCATACATCAATTAACACCTTCTAAATCAGCTGTTCTTCTCACACTTTCAAGATTTTTCAAAATAATATTCAAAAATAGCAGATGTACAAGCTTGCAGTGCGACACAAAGTGACGCGCTGTGAGCTTGTAGATCTGCTGTTGTTTTTAAAGCAAACGCAAAAATTTATTAATGGGTTTAATAACCCTGTCATCCCTATTTTGGGCTGCTCGGAGCGGCACGCGGTCCTCGCTATAGAGTTTGCACTCCTCCCGTTCGCGCTCCGCTCACATGCTCTGATTGAAATCTCATTGAATTCCCCATCTGTCGTCCTTTAAGGCTAGAGTGAAGATATTGGGAAAGCTACCAGACGAAACCAAAGGACCTCTTATGAAGCTGCACAACTGCCTGATTGGAAAAGTAAGTTGATTTCTGTCATCAGATGGTCTGTATTTCTTTTACTTTTTTATTTTTTTAAATGTATTTATTTATTTACCTTCACAGATTATTGAAGACTTTTTAACCAACGTTGAAACTTCAGCTGAGGTGTGTGGCTTCATGCTGAAGAAGGGAGACAAGAAAAGGGACAGGTAATATATAATTATGTTATGTATATAAGCTACTGTCCAGCATAAATACAGGATGCTGTTCTAACAGACAATGTTGTCGTCAATACATGCCTGTTCACATTGCCATACAGTATATCATACATAATCATTGGCTATTGGTTATTCCATTAATGGCCCCAGCAAATCACTGTTTGTAGTAACGTAGAGATGCTTGGGAAAAAATGTCTGACAATGTTCTACAATTTAAGTTTTTAAACGGTGCTCTCTTTATAAAAGTTTAACGTTTTTTAAAGAGAGGCCCTTCACAGATTTTGACATCAGTGTTTATGTGTGCCGTCTTCAGGCAGGCCTTGTTTGTGCACCGCCAAGCGCTGACGGAGCAGTTAAAAGAGACAGAAGACCCGGCCCTGGCTCTCCACCTGACCAGCGTTCTGCTCTTCCAGGCCAGCACCAACTGCATGCTCCATGCACCAGGACGCTGTGTGCCTCAAGTCATCGGCACACTCACCGGACGCATACCGCCGGTACTACTGCCATGAACCTGTCCTAATCACTCTGAATACATAAATGGATTAGTAGCTAAGATGGGTTACAACATGGTTTGACAACAACAGTTCTCTCTCTCTCTCACTCAGAGTTATGGTAGTTACTGTAGATGTTTGAGAACCGCCAGTATAGCAATTGTATAGCAGAATAGAGGTGAAGTCCACATACCAGCTCTGGCAGTGTGATAAACCCGGACCGTTTCCACATCCCAACCCTAGCTGTGTGTAATAAGGTGGGTTTGAATTGAAACGCGGTTCTTCTCAGCAGATCCACGTGACCACAAGAAAGCATTCAACAACCACCAGTCAACATAGTGGAAAGTGGGGGGATGTCAAAAGAGGAATCGGCTGACGGCAAGAGGCTATACCCTGCAATGATGTTACACACGCATTATCTCAACGTCATTAGAGTGACTAGAGTCGTACAAAAAATGTATACCTCATGGTTTGAAAGTATGCACCAAATGGTGTACAGTATGTGTATGATATAATGTACGAACTGGAAATGTATGAACTGGACATTTATAGATTTAAAAACCTCACATAATGCTGTATGGTGCTTGAATAACTCATGGATTGGAGAACCTCAGAAACATGGTGGTAGACATACACACCTCAGCTTAAGTGTATGGAACTGTTTGTAGGGTGGGGTGGGAGATACAAATGATATCAATATCATATGAGATATATTGCCTGGGAAAACAGGCAAAACATTGTACAAGCTCACAACGCATTGCAAGGTTGTTTTATGTTCGTCATAATATAATATCGATACCAAGGTAAAGAAATATTGTGCTATTTGATTTTGTCTATTGCCCAGCCCCATTTGATTGTAATGTAAACATAACTGACCAGTTATCAGAAAAGGCAAGATATCACCACCATGTGGCGGTTTGTAATGATTGCGTTTCCAAGCTTGTGTTTCCAAGGTTGCCGAGTTCCAGCACTGAAACGTGTGTCTCCATGTGTTTCAGGAACAGCACCAGCTGCTGTCTCGCTATCAGAGCCTGGTGGTGAAACAGCTGGTGGCCCTGGGCCGGGGCGGCGGGAAGAAGCAGGAGATGGGAGAGGATGAGGACGACAGTGCCGAGAAGGACGAGGAGGCCCTGATGATCCGCAGCGAGCTCAAGTCCCTGACGCCTGAACTGAAGGACCTTGTTCTGTTGCCGAGGAAGACGTCAGTGAACGAAGACTGACATCACGTCACGATGGGCAACGGAACATGATTGTTGATTTATAAATGTATGTTGGGTTTGATCCCGACATGAGCGATTGTGTTCTAATAAATACTGCTGACAGTAGCAGTTTATGTTGTAGTTTTAAAGTGATTTTGTACTTGTGTGGTAGAACCTTGGGTTATATAGATACCTGGACAAGTTTAAATATGGTCATTATCATTATCAGTTGCTCCTGTGCTCTGTGAGTGAGGAAGGATGAATCCCACATTGCATGGTGAGGCATTATTAGAATCACACTTTTAGCTCATAGACAATGCAAATGAAACGGATTCTGCCAACATATAGAAAAGATCATAAAAGCGCATTATAAACATTGACGACTGCTTCTGCCAATTCGATACAATAGACGGAGAATAGTAATTGGTTGTTCCCGCCCCCTGCATCAGAATCAGATGTAAAGGTACCTTGACCAAGCTCAGAAATATGACACTGAGTTAGAATTCCTTGTGACAGTACTTAGTTGACCAGATCATCGTTAGATTGCAACTACCCTTGTTGCATTTCATTCCGCGTCTCTCTTCCTTTCGTTTCCAGTGTTTAAACTAAAATAGATTGAATATTTCAGATTTGTATCATAGCGTGCAGGTAGCTATATAAGAGCATTACCTATTTACACGCACCTCGACAGTGGGTGCAGGGCCAATAAAGTAATCATTATTTTGGTAAAGGTTTAATTTATTGAAAAAAGGTAGCTATATAACCCAAGATTATAGCAGCCATCACTTCAAGAAAATCCTCTCACATGGCCATCTTTTTCTGTTATTTAACATTGTTCCTGCAATGTCTCCTGAAATGTAATAAAACAAATATATAATTTAATTTCAGATATATAATTTTAATTTAATTTCAAACCTTAATTTATTCTCAAAAAGACAGTAGTTTTCCCTCCTTTCCAATATTGTCGAGACCTGAGCGTGCATGCAAAGTCTTATATCTACCCTTGCCTTACACCATGTTAACCAGCCATAAGAATCCTGATAATTGATTGACAATCAATTCCAGGTGTCATTGAATAATTCTATGACAGCCTTCATCTCCGTTTTCCCTGTTTTACTGTTACGGAGATGGTTTATTAGATAGATAGATACTTTATTCGTCCTTTCGGAAATTTGTTTTGTGCACAGCAGTCATCAGGATATACATAAAACATATGCAAACAAACAGTACATAGACAATAAAGAAACAATGCCAACAGAAGGCCACCAGTCATAGTTCCAAGAGGCATCACATCACACTTTATGCACGGAACTGAGATGGGGCCTGCTTGTTCATAAGTCCTATACTTATGGGAACAAACGATCTTGAGGCCCTAGCCTGCAGGGAAGGTACCATGTACCGTCGCCCTGATGGTAAGAGATGGAAGAGATATTTGCACACTAAAGGCCCATTCATACTAATTTTAGGTGATAAGGTGACCACCGAAAACGACATGACGTCACGCCGTGGTGGAAAACGACTCACCCACCGCTCACAGAAACACATCTCTCTTGGTTTTTACTGACCCCCAAAACTGGAGTATAAATGGGCCTCAAGACAATGTACAGTTTACAAAAGGCATCAGTTTTTACATTTTCACACTATCAGAAGTAAATCTGTATTCATCTGTATTTATCCTTCTGTTCAGCTTTCAACAAGTGTCTTCCCCTCTGAATAGGCCACACCAAAGTGGTTTGCAACGGATGGGACTGATCTGCCAGCCATATCTGATAAGGGGTAGATATGACTTGCACGCATTTTGCACGCATTTTGTGTACGGGGGATGTAGGGTGAAATCCGGTGAAATCAGCCCCCAACGGCTTCTGCCAGTAACTAACGCAAGTACTGTAACGTGTGTTACAGTAACACACGTCTCATGTTCACTGATGTTTAGAACTGGGAGTCAGACTACTGGGAAACTGAGGAGGGTGGAGCTTTCTGGGTGAAATACCAGTGTCGGTCAGATAATTGTACAAACTGCCTCATGTACAGAAAACTATGTAATACACAAAATAGGGATGAAAAGTTAAACCTAGGGCTAGGAGGGAATTATCTGTTCATCTATAATGCAGGTAACATGAAATATTTGCATTAAGTCTTCATGCATTTCAAGTTTATTCGAAAACAGATCTGGTCTGACCCAGTAACAGTCTGCTGATACTGATCAGTAGATATGATTGTATTTAGGTAACCTCAGTCTGTGACAGGCTGTACAATCAGCAATAGCCATGTGTACTGAGTCAAAGTGAATAAGTTTATTTTCTTAAAAAAAAATATATAACATTAAACTTAAGACATGACACAAAAACAGAACACAGGAAACTGCTTGGCTAGCGCAGCAAAAATACAAGTACTCCCACATCCCCCAATAAAGTAGAGGCCAAGAATTTATTCCATTCATTTATTTTAATAACCCTGCTTTGATCTAGCAAAGCTTCATTGAATATTGATACAAAAATGTTTTTAACCACAATGCCAATTGTGGCGCTTTATCTTTATGCTCCAATTAATCCTTGTACAAAACAACTTACTTCACATTAAGATAAAAAGAAAGACAGAGTAACAAAAAAGGGGGTTAAATGTAGAGTAATGTAACCCAACAGAAAAGAGTGAAAAAGTTCAACTTCTCTCGATGAAGATCCACAAAGGAAGATTAAGATTATAAAGTGGTGGCAATGTTAGCCTAGTTTGCAGCTTTATTTTCTTTGGACATTACCTCTGCCAAACACTTAGCAAGAGGTCATGTAACTCCATTGATTGGTTATGGTTACACTGTAAAATGCATTAGGAAAGACCTTAGCCATTGTAAAGTGCTAGATATGACTGTATACTCAGTATAACATGCAAACATGTAGTTATGCTTGCATGTACAAATGTAGATGATTGCATAGGTTTTACCAAACCAGCTCAGTACCAGCACACCATCAAGGGGTTACAATCTCCCTCCCGTATGCCTTCATTCTTTCCAAGATTGAAATAAGGCGACAGTGGCATAGGCATACCGGTGGACGTTATAGTATCAACATGCTTCATATTAGCTGCATCATAGAAACACACTTGGTTGGATGAGCAGTTAAGGTAAATTCCAATCTTTTGAAGTCTGCCAGTAAACGTAAGGTTTCTTCCAACTTTGCCATGGTAGATGCTATACTTTTTCTCATCACACCAGACACACCTCAGGAAATGGTTGCGTACCCCTAGTTCCCAAAAGGCCCTATCGCCTACCTCTTTTTCCCCCATAATGGCCCCCATAATAATCCGTCGTCTGGTAGGGGATTGACCACCTCTAGCAACTCCTTCCAGACAAAGAACTGCAGGTGACTCTCATAGGGCCCCAGAGAGATAGATGAAGAGTTCACTTGAAACTTTATCGCTCTGGAATTGAATAGGCTTTCTGGCATTGTGGTGCTGGTACCTTCAGTCCAGCTCTGTAAGAACTTCTCTGGGTCTGTCATTTCCAAACATGACCTTGCCTTGGCTTCTGTCGCTCTAGACTCTGACAAGGCAGTCTCCATAGCGTTCAAATTAGCACTCATCTTCTCTACAGCCTCTCTCTCTTTCTCTATAAGTTCTTTCTTTATTTCTTCCTTTCGCTTAAACATAAACTGGTACATCTTTTCAAATTGGGCGTTGATTTGAGTATTCAGGTGACTAGACTTCTCTTTGGTGGTTGTTATTTCTTCTCTCTGTGCATGGGCTTGCCTCTCAATAGCCAGGACATCGGTAAAGAGTTTCTCCACACCCTTTTCCAGCACCCGCCTCAAAGAAACAGCAGCCTTTTTGATTGGTTTAAACTTGTGTCCCTCATGCTTCTCCGCATCTCTGCAAATGACACATGCCAACTGCTGGTCCGTCTCACAGAAGAACTTGAGCTTTTCTTCATGTTCAGGGCACAAACACTCCTGTGACAGAGAGACAGGGGGCAAAGAGGAATAAGCATTGGTTTGTATTAAGACTGCACAATATCATTATCATATCTTTATCGAGGTATGAACATGCACAATATCGGTATCGCAATATGATATATCGTTGATATCGTGAGTGATGACTTGTCATTATGCAGTTTTTTTTTTAAAGATTTGTTTTTTGGCCTTACTTTAGTTACAAGTGAAGATAGACAGGAAAGAGGGAGAGAGAGAAGGGGAGAGACACGCAGCAAGGGTCGTCGCGAATGGGACCCGAACACGCGACACGCTGCCAGGCCAGAGTCCACATGTGGCATGCGCACCCCATTATGCAGGTTTTTTTAATGTTTAGTTTTCAATGTTGCAACACTTAAAATATAGAATGACATTTTAACAGTAATAACGTACGGTATTGGTATCACAATGTTGACACTGACCCCCTAAATTAGATTTTTGGACTATATCCAGATAGAATAAGATTGATTCTATCAAGTCAGAATAAAACCACATGTATACCGTTTGAATCACATTCCTTTGGCATGTTTAGTTCAGTTTTTTTTTTTAATAAATCACACACACACACACACACACACACACACACACACACACACACACACACACACACACACACACACACACACACACACACACACACACACACACACACACACACACACACACACACACACACACACACACACACACACACACACACACACACACACACACACACACACACACACACACACACACACACACACACACACACACACACACACACACACACACAATCTGGATAGGAAATGACATTTAGGCTGCCACCAGTCTGAACCAACAACCACAGATTAAATCACGGTTATCACTTAAGCCCCGGGAGTTGCTAGGAGGATAAAACCAGAAAAAGCTAACACTCGTTTATAAGGGTCCTCCATTTTTAATTCATCATAATATTTAAAGACATAATGTACAGATATGAGTCATTCCACGAAACGGTAAGATTTGCGGTCCCCTCTGACCTTTTCAGGTGTATTCTATCGATTGAGTCACCAAAATCTATTTCTAAAAGCTTTTTATCAATTGAAATGTTCCCTTTAATAGTGTAAAAATCACACCCGTGTGAACTGAGTGGTGTAAGGTCTTATATAGACTGATCAGCTGTGGTCTGACGTAATGTCTGACGTAATGAAATCACACCCGTGTGAACCCGGTGACCGTAGCAACCGTGCTCATTTTTTGAGCACAGACAGACAGACTAACAAAGCCAGTTGTAGGAGTGGTTTACACCACTCAAAAATGTATGCATGTATTTTATCTTCATTTAAATGTTTGTGCTGCCACAAAAAGCCGATTTGTTCAGACACATGACGTAAATTATCCTTGAATTTGAATAAATAGATGATTAATCATATCATTATATAGCTCTGTCCCCCAGTCGCACTCAACCCTGTTACACAATTCTCCCTTCCATAAGAACTGGCCCTAATTATACATCATACAGAAATAGGCAATTTCACACCTTTAATATTTTACAATGTTTTATAGTCATTTCACTCTATGTTGTCATAAATTATAATAGCTCAATTCTATATTTGTGAAAATTGCGTGTTATTTTAACAATAGGCCTATCTGATTTCTTAATCTCATTTATAAGTGTACTGATGTCAAGATAGCCCTTTTTAAAGCTTACTGTGCACCACTGTATACTGCCCACTTGTGGTGCAGCTACAGTAAAGGTAAATATAATAAGTTGCGGGCATGTCGAACCAATGCTCCGTCGGACCATAGTATGCCTCCCCATAATATGCCACCCGCAACATCATTATATTATAATGATGCTCTCAGAATCCTGCCGAGGCTCCCGAGATGGACAATTAAGTGCCAGCCATCTGTAAACAGTGGTGTTCCTACTCTGGATGCTGTTCTCGGGATTCTAATGTATCCTACACTTTTATGATGAGGTTGAATGACAAACAATTAAATCATAATGACTTTGGCCATGCCCAAGAAAAGCAGCATCAGGTACAGTACCTGAAGCAGGAGGAGTAGGTACTCCTCCTGCTTCTGGAAACACTGGAGAGTGTCTGTATGTTTTTTTTGTGCTGGTTTTTAATTTGTTGTATTGTCCCCTGTATTGTTGATTGTTATGGACCGTAGTCTGAAATAAAGATTGATTATGCATGCCATATGTGGTCTTCTCGTAATCACAGGTAGAGTAGTGGCTAGCCCGTCTCCGGACCCCCCGGGTTGAGCTCCTTTGGACCCCAACCCATAGGGTCCGGTATCACCAAAGCAAAGCTACATGATAATTCTCAAACGCACAATGACACCATTGTGTTTGATTTTGCTGCGCTGTTCGTGTGTGATGCTGACATATTCCAAAAGAAGCATATCTGCTATAGGAGCCAACGGAAACATCAATGAAACTTTCATTTGGCGCAGAAGCCGTTAAGTATTTTTAAACTTTGCTTGACCATTTTGGCAGCTCTGAAATTCTCTCTTCGGTCCTTCCTTGTTGACATCTCGGTTGGCTAGCTGCGCCTACGAGGCGCGTAGGGAGGCGCAGCTAGCCAACCCCGATGCTGGAGGCGGTACAATGGGATGTCAACAAGGAAGGACGAAAGAGAGAATTTCAGAGCTGCCAAAACGGTCTGACAAAGATTAAAAATACTTAACGGCTTCTGCGCCAAATGAAAGTTTAATTGATGTTTCCGTTGGCTCCTATAGCAGATATGCTTCTTTTGGAATATGTCAGCATCACACACGAACAGCGCAGCAAAATCAAACGCAACGGTGTCATTGTGCGTTTGAGAATTATCATGTAGCTTTGCTTTGGTGATACCGGACCCTATGGGTTGGGGTCCAAAGGAGCTCAACCCGGGGGGTCCGGAGACGGGCTAAGTAGTGGCCTGCATTCAGAAAAGTAAAACCTTTTGGTCAAAATTTCAAGAAAAATCCAAATCGTACCGCGGTTTCGTGAAATGACTCACAGGCTACGTGGCTAAGTGGGATTAAGTGGGACAAGGATCCGAGTTGCATTGTTGTGCCATGTCCTTAAAACTGTTTTGTTGGGAGTTGCGACTATATTTGCATTGGTGTGGTTTGGGCCTTATTTACCTGCATTTCCTCATGTTCTATTTTCATCTTCGCAGCTTTCTCTTCAAGGCTCTTCAGAATGTCGCTAGGAGAGCGGAGGTATTTCTCATCTGTTGGAACCGTTTCATTGCACTGTGGACACTGGCTCGATGTAGACAGACAGTTTGTCACACACTTCCTACAGAAAGAGTGTCCACAGAGAGGAAGGCTCACTGGATCATCGAAGAAATTCAGACAAATGCAGCAGGTCAGATCATCGGTGTACAAAAGAGACGCCATGGCTCCGACTCACTAGTCACTGAGTCCCGACCCGACAGAGTAATAAGGTCCCGACCGACGCACGCACCTGTTTCCTATCTGACAGATTCATGATTTTCAGTAATAGATCAATTAACAGAGAGGCTAAAATTATGATAAACAATGTGGAAATTGAACGAGTGTTTGAGAATAAATTCCTAGGTTTAATTATTGACAGTAAACTTAATTGGAAATCGCATATAAATAATCTAAGGACAAAATTGTCTAAAACCATTGCTATAATGTATAAAGCTAAACCTATTCTAAACCAGAACTCGCTATATGCTGTATTGCTCCCTCGTACTGCCATACATCAACTACTGTGTGGAGGTATGGGGGAACAACTACAAAACAACTATCCAGCCAATCTTTCTACTTAAAAAAAAGCCATAAGAATTGTCACCCAATCTGATTATTTTGCACCAACCAACCCATTATTTATTCAACTAAACACCTTAAAACTCCAAGATATAGTAGATCTAAATACCGCAATAACAATGTACAAGGCACACAATCACCTGCTCCCGAGCTGTATCCAAGAGCTGTTCTGGCCTAGAGAGAGCCGCTACAACCTAAGGGGCACTGCCATATTCAAACAAACAAATGCTAGAATAAATACCAAAGAGAGGTGCATATCGGTCAGAGGGGTCAAGCTGTGGAATGGACTGGATGACGAACTAAAAAATTGTAGTACAATAAATAAATTAAAAAAATTGTATAGATCAAAAACAATAGATACATATAGAACATTGATATGATGTTTTGTTTTGTTTTCTTGTTTTGTTTCGTTTTAGTTTTTTGTTGTTTTTGTTCTTTTTTGTCTTGTTCCTGTTAACTGTTTTTTCCTGTATGTCTTTGTTCTTGTTTTTGCTTTGTTTTTTGTTTTATGTTGTGTTTGTTTGTATTTGTTTTGTTTTCTTGTTTGTTTGTTTTTTTCCCTTCTGTTGTTTGCTTTGTTGTATTATTTTACCTATGAAAGTCAATTATTTGTTAGAAGGGTAGGCACAATAAGCTTAGGCTTCAGCCTACACCTTTTTGGTCAATATTTCTTTTTGCAAAAAAAAAAAACACAAAGCAGGCACTGTATTGTTTTTAATGACCAAAATAAATAAACTCTCTACTCTACAGATTGATTGATGGTATTAAAAGTTTTCCAAGAAATAGAAAACAGCACCCCATCAGGTCGGAGCATAGGGTCGGAGTAGATTCCATTAAGTATCTCTCGATTCCATTCAACAGTTTCATTAAAGAATCTGTGTTGTTTTATGCACTGAAAAGTGAAAACATACCGGTAAATTGGCATAATTTCTTCTTGGGGAAGATGTAGTAAACAATAATAATCATGCATTGCCCTCTAGTGGGTGAAAGTAATTGGTACTGCTATGCTGCACTTAACTTGCTGGGGGGCGGGGTGTACACATTCAGCACTTTAAACTGTTTCATTATTAGTGGTTAGGTTAAGTTAATTTAATGTACATTTCAGTTGAGAACAATGCGATAAAGTTGTATGTTCCATTGCAGGGCGTTCCAGAAGGGAGACCAAGTTGATGCGATTCAGCATACACGTGTCCAACCTGAGGAGGTATCATCCCCTCTGAGATGACATGGTCATGGAGGCCATCACAGAGTGCATTCCTGCTTCCCTCAGGGTATGCTCAGAAGCCAGACACTGTTGCTGCAATTTGGGCTCTATGCACACACAAATTAACATTTTGAAAATAACTTATGGGTTCCCTACTTCCTTCACAGGCGTTTCTGATGATACTAATGAAGGCTCTGTTCCATTCTTGTCAAACAGAGTCAGGGTGCTGCTATTGTGCATGTTGGCTCACTGTAAACAGTAAACAGTGCTACACCGACCGATGAGTCTCAAAAGTGTCCTTGGGTTCCAAATGGCCCTTATATGAGTCTGTAACTCCGAGAGTGTACAAATGGAACCAAATGGACCTGTAAGGGTCCATTTGGTTCCATTTGTACACTCAGAGTTATGGGGGACCTTGAGAACCACTGTACACTAAATGGAACAGAGCCTTAATTAGTATCATCGGTAACACCTGTGAGGGAAGTAGGGAAGGGGCCCAGAAGTAGGAAGAGTTATTCTGTGTATTTGGCTGGGGCCACGGCCACCTGCTGTGAAGTCATGGAGCTGAACGGACAGTGGCTGCCAAGAGTCAGCTCCCATGTGGGTATACCACTTCTGGACGGATGCTCCGACGCCAGTGGAGGGTGACTGTCTACAGGAGAGACGGAAAGATGATGCTGTCGGTGTTCTGTAGATTCCTCAGAGAGAAGGTACGGAGGCATCTCGTCTTCGACAGGAAAAGGAAACCAAAGTGGAAGACTGATGCTGGTGAGAGCACCAGCAGAAGCCTTTCTCGAAGACTCAAGACACATTTTCTTGGGTCCCTTTATTTTTTGTTTCCTACATTTTGCTACAAGTATTATTTCAAAACATTTTCAAAAAACATTCCCAAAAAAGATTTTTCATGAATTAAAAACAAAAATCGTTTTTTTTCTTTTCCATTAAGAAATCTAAGAAATTCCATGAATTAGAAAACTAATTTAAGAAGTAGTGAAAATAGCTGAACATTTGCTATTTTCACTAGTTTGGGTCCCGGCAAACGTTTGATTAACGTTTTTTGGGTCTTGAGCTAAAACATCTGGGAACCACTGGTCTCCACTGTGATAGCTGCAGGCTTAGAGGATGCCTCTGATGTCAGTGTGTTGTGCTGTCGCAGTTAAGTCCATACAATATACTGTATTAAATACAGTATATGGAGATCCCTGATGTGATTAATATTGGCCAGCAACTATATAGCTGACCTCAAACCCTTAGATCTCCATATATGGATATATGTCAGAACCGCCTTCCTCTTCGATGTCTCCCTTTTGACTTTAAACCTGTCCATTCAAATTTCAAACTCTAGACGGGCCTGCCCCAAAGTTATTAGTGCAGCCGCGCCCGGCAGCCGGCGAAAACTAGAGTTCTGAACAGGCCCATCTGTCCATTCAAACTCTAGACGGGCCTGCCCCAAAGTTATTAGTGCAGCCGCGCCCGGCAGCCGGCGAAAACTAGAGTTCTCAACAGGCCCGAAAATTAAGGCCCGGTCCTACCTGGGCCCTCATCAAACCCTGTACAGTCAAGAGAATGTCCCCGCTACCACCCTTAGATCTCCATATACTGTATGGAGCTGACCTGTTCTGACATTCCATATGTTGATCTGACTTCATCAAACCCTGTACACTCAAGACATGTATGGCCATTGGCCAGTACAGAATTCATTCCATATTGATCTGACCCCCCATGCCAAAGCGCCAGTGCTCGCGTGGTGATATATCACCACGCAGGTCGCGTGGTGATATAGAGCTACCATATTATTCATCATATGGTAGCGTTGGCCAGATGTATCGTTGGCCAGATGTGTATTGTGTGAAATAATGTACACATAGGGTTTGTAAATACATCAAAGATGCGAATATAATCCATTTCTAATGGATGCCTTGGCCTGGAAGAGAGGTCATCAGGTGGTCTCCAACCTTCTTAGAGTGTTTCAACCCTCAACCACTACACTCTCCAGTTGGCGGGTCAGCAGTGATTGGCCAAGTCACTGCCCCTCTCCTCCAGGCTTCCAGCTATATAGACAAGTCCACGGAGGGGCGCCCCGTGCGCAGCCATCACCGAGGCGCAACCAGCACCGGGAGGGAATTAAGGCCACACCCGGCCAACAGGCTGTGGTTCGAAACCTGCCGGCCAGGTGCAGCAAACCAGCACTGGCCACACCCCAGCGACCGCCGCGCCCAGGGCACCCCCCCGTGGACCCGCCCACTGTCCTTTCTCTCCTGCCAGAACTAACAGGAAGCTCTCTCTGCCTTGTGTGTTCTTGGGGGATAGCAGGCACTGAGAGGTCTCTAGGGCTGCGTTCGAATTGCTAGGGTTGTTCCCTACTCCCTACTCCCCATACGGGGACCCAGACTCAGTGGACTCAAATAGTGATTAATTCGGACAATACTCCCTGTATGGGGAGCACCGACTCTGACGTCAATATCGGTAGAGGGCGATATAGGTCCGCGGGTTCATGTACTTTTTATTTGCATTGTAATCCCCATAGGGTTTTTTCAGATCGCCTCATAAAGAACTGTATGAAAAATAAACAAATCATCCCGGCCGTTTCACTCATTTGGATATGAAGACTACAAAAAAACAGTCAAAATGCTGCTGCTGAAATGATGATAAAAAGGTTATTCTTTTAAAATGACATAGGCCTATGATTATCAATAAATTAATATTATATCCATTATCCAGCAATATGAAAACAGTGCACCACCTTGACAATATGAAAATATCAGCAGCATGATATATTATAAAATATAAGGCCTTCTACAGCAAGCAACTCATTCCTCTCCTAACGTCATGCGCTGGGCCTGGGTGATACAATGAATCAGATTAGTAATAGTAATACTATTGCAAATGAATTGTTTTATTATAAATAAATAAAACAAAACAATTGCACAGATCATTTGTCTCGAGATCTGTAGCTTCGAGATCCGCCAGGGAAGAAAAGAGGGGAAACGAACGTTTAAAAAGTACATTTGTGTTGATTTCTTTCGCTGGTTCAACTTCTGCCTCTTCTGAGTTGGAGCGCAATAAGCGCATGCATGCAGAAGCAGCGCACGTGCGCGCAAACGCGTGCATGTGCGCTCAAGAGCGAGCTTGCGCAATGCATTATGGGGCAGATTTGCTTCGCTGTGTTTTTGTAGTGACCATCGGATGGTCCCTACAATTCCCGGTGCATTGTGGGATACTTCAGTCCACTACATTAGGGTGCAAAAATGCTCACTACATATTCGGACACTATAACAAAATGGCGGAACCCCAAAGTAGTGCACTATATGGGGCATAGGGAATGAATTCGAACGCAGCCTAGGACTATGGTTTGTACAATCAGCAATAGCCATGTGTAGGCCTACTGAGTCAAAGTGAAGTACCAGAATGAAGAAAAACTAAACATGGTGGAAATTAATTTCTTAAAAATATAACATTAAAGACATGACACCAAAACAGAACACAGGAAACAGCTTGGCTAGCACAGCAAAAATACAAGTACTCTCACATCCCCCAATAAAGTAGAGGCCAAGAATTTATTCCATTCATTTTAATAACCCTGCTTTGATCCATCAAAGCTTAATTGAATATTGATACAAAAATGTTTAACCACAATGCGTTTTATCTTTATGCTCCAACAAAACAACTTACTTCACATTAAGATAAAAAGAAAGACAGAGTAACAAAAGGGGGTTAAATGTAGAGTAATAAGAACCCAACAGATCTCTAAAACAGACTTCAGAAAAGAGTGAAAAAGTTAAACTTCTCTCGATTAAGATCCACAAAAGGAAGATTATTAAGATTATAAAGTGGTGGCAATGTTAGCCTAGTGTGCAGCTTTTCTTTCTTTGGACATAGGACATTACCTCTGCCAAAGACTTAGCAAGAGGTCATGTAACTATTGATTGGTTATGGTTACACTGTAAAATGCATTAGGAAAGAAGACCTTAGCCATTGTAAAGTGCTAGATATGACTGTATACTCAGTATCATAACATGTAGTTATGCTTGCATGTACAAATGTAGATGATTGCATAGGTTTTACCAAACCAGCTCAGTACCAGCACACCATCAAGGGGTTACAATCTCCCTCCCGTACGCCTACATTCTTTCCAAGATTGAAATAAGGCGACAGTGGCATAAGCATACCGGTGGACGTTATAGTATCAACATGCTTCATATTAGCTGCATCATAGAAACACACTTGGTTGGATGAGCAGTTAAGGTAAATTCCAATCTTTTGAAGTCTGCCAGTAAACGTAAGGTTTCTTCCAACTTTACCATGGTAGATGCTATACTTTTCCCCATCACACCTCAGGAAATGGTTGCGTACCCCTAGTTCCCAAAAGGCCCTATCGCCTACCTCTATTTCCCAATAATGTTGACCGTCACTGAATTCACTGGCACTGAATGTTTCTGTGTTTGTATGGTTAGGCACCATCTTATCTCTCTGTGCACGGGCTTGCCCCTCAATAGCCAGGACATCGATAAAGAGTTTCTCCACACCCTTTTCCAGCTCCCGCCTCAAAGAAACAGCAGCCTCTTTGATTGGTTTAAACTTGTGTCCCTCATGCTTCTCCGCATCTCTGCAAATGACACATGCCAACTGCTGGTCCGTCTCACAGAACAACTTGAGCTTTTCTTCATGTTCAGGGCACAAACACTCCTGTGACAGAGAGACAGGGGGCAAAGAGGAATAAGCATTGGTTTGTATCAAGACTGCACAATATCATTATCATATCTTTATCGAGGTATGAACATGCACAATATCGGTATCGCAATATGATATATCGTGACTTGTGAGTGATGACTTGTTATTATGCAGTTTTTTTTTTTTTTTTTAAGATTTGTTTTTGGCTTTTTGCCTTACTTTAGTTACAAGTGAAGATAGACAGGAAAGAGGGAGAGAGAGAAGGGGAGAGACACGCAGCAAGGGTCGTCGCGAATGGGACCCGAACACGCGACACGCTGCCAGGCCAGAGTCCACATGTGGCATGCGCACCCCATTATGCAGGTTTTTTTTAATGTTTATAATTTTCAATGTTGCAACACTTAAAATATAGAATGACATTTTAACAGTAATAACGTACGGTATTGGTATATTATATCAATATCGCAATATTTGGCATAAATACCGATATGAAAATTTGTCCTGGAAAGGATCACAATGTTGACACTGACCCCCTAAATTAGATTTTTGGACTATATCCAGATATATACACACACACACACACACACACACATACACACAACTCCAATCTGGATAGGAAATGACATTTAGGTTGCCACCAGTCTGAACCAACAACCACAGATTAAATCACTGTTATCACTTAAACCCCAGGAGTTGCTAGGAGGATAAAACCAGAAAAAGCTAACACTTGTTTATAAGGGTCCTCCATTTTCAATTCATCATAATATTTAAAGACATAATGTACAGATACGAGTCATTCCACGAAACGGTACGATTTGCGGTCCCCTCTGACCTTTTCAGGTGTATTCTATCGATTGAGTCACCAAAATCTATTTTTAAAAGCTTTTTATCATCAATTGAAATGTTCCCTTTAATAGTGTAAAAATGTATGTATGTATTTTATCTTCATTTAAATGTTTGTGCTGCCACAAAAAGCCGATTTGTTCAGACACATGACGTAAATTCTCCTTGGATTTTAAATAAATAGATGATTAATCATAGCATTATATAGCTCTGTCCCCCAGTCGCACTCAACCCTGTTACACAATTCTCCCCTCCATAATAACTGGCCCTAATTATACATCATACAGAAAGAGGCAATTTCACACCTTTAATATTTTACAACGTTTTATAGTCATTTCACTCTGTTGTCGTAAATTATAATAGCTCAATTCTATGGAATAAGATAGAAAACAATATTTGTGAAAATTGCGTGTTATGTTAACAATAGGCCTATCTGATTTAATTTATAAGTGTACTGATGATGTCAAGATAGCCCTTTTTAAAGCTTATTGTGCACCACTGTATACTGCCCACTTGTGGTGCAGCTATAGTAAAAGGTAAATATAATAAGTTGTGGGTATCAGTCAGAATCCTGCCGAGGCTCCCGAGATGGACAATTAAGTGCCAGCCATCTGTAAACAGTGGTGTTCCTACTCTGGATGCTGTTCTCGGGATTCTAATGTATCCTACACTTTTATGATGAGGTTGAATGACAAACAATTCAATCATAATGACTTTGGCCATGCCCAAGAAGAGCAGCATCAGGTACCGAGTCCTGCTTCTGGAAACACTGGAGAGAGCGTCTGTATGTTTTTTTTGTGCTGGTTTTTAATTTGTTGTATTGTCCCCTGTATTATTGATTGTTATGGACCATGTCTGAAATAAAGATTGATTATGCATGCCATATGTGGTCTTCTCGTAATCACAGGTAGAGTAGTGGCCTGCATTCAGAAAAGTAAAACCTTTGTCAAAATTTCAAGAAAAATCCAAATCGTACCGCGGTTTCCTGGAATGACTCACATATAGGCTACGTGGCTAAATGGGATTAAGTGGGACAAGGATCCGAGTTGCATTGTTGTGCCATGTCCTTAAAACTGTTTTGTTGGGAGTTGCGACTATATTTGCATTGGTGTGGTTTGGGCCTTATTTACCTGCATTTTCTCATGTTCTATTTTCATCTTCGCAGCTTTCTCTGCAAGGCTCTTCAGAATGTGGTTAGTCGGGAGGTATTTCTCATCTGTTGGAACCGTTTCATTGCACTGTGGACACTGGCTCGATGTAGACAGACAGTTTGTCACACACTTCCTACAGAAAGAGTGTCCACAGAGAGGAAGGCTCACTGGATCATCGAAGACATTCAGACAAATGCAGCAGGTCAGATCATCGGTGTACAAAAGAGACGCCATGGCTCCGAGTCAGTGAGTCCCGACCCGAGTAATAAGGTCCCGACCGACGCACGCACCTGTTTCCTATCTGACAGATTGATTGATGGTATTAAAAGTTTTCCAAGAAATAGGAAACAGCACCCCATCAGGTCGGAGCATAGGGTCGGAGTAGATTCCATCAAGTATCTCTCGATTCCATTCAACAGTTTCATTAAAGAATCTGTGTTGTTTTATGCACTGAAAAGTGAAAACATACCGGTAAATTGGCATAATTTCTTCTTGGGGAAGATGTAGTAAACAATAATAATCATGCATTGCCCTCTAGTGGGTGAAAGTACTGCTATGCTGCACTTAACTTGCTGGGGGGCGGGGTGTACACATTCAGCACTTTAAACTGTTTCATTATTTATTAGTGGTTAGGTTAAGTTAATTTAATGTACATTTCAGTTGAGAACAATACGATAACATTGTGTGTTCCATTGCAGGGCGTTCCAGAAGGGAGACCAAGTTGATGCGATTCAGCATACACGTGTCCAACCTGAGGAGGTAGCATCCCCTCTGAGATGATGACATGGAGGCCATCACAGAGTGCATTCCTGCTTCCCTCAGAGTATGCTCAGAAGCCAGACACTGTTGCTGCAATTTGGGCTCTATGCACACACAAATTAACATTTTGAAAATAACTTATGGGTTCCCTACTTCTAGTAGGGAACGCATAACTAGGCGTTTCTGATGATACTAATGAAGGCTCTGTTCCATTCTTGTCAAACAGAGTCAGGGTGCTGCTATTGTGCATGTTGGCAGAGTAAACACTCTGCTACACCGACCGATGAGTCTCAAAAGTGTCCTTGGGTGTGTTCCAAATGGCCCTTATATGAGTCTGTAACTCCGAGAGTGTACAAATGGAACCAAATGGACCTGTAAGGGTCCATTTATTGGTTCCATTTGTACACTCAGAGTTATGGGGGTCCTTGAAATTAAAAAGCTTGAGAACCACTGTACACTAAATGGAACAGAGCCTTAATTAGTATCATCGGTAACACCTGTGAGGGAAGTAGGGAAGGGGCCCAGAAGTAGGAAGAGTTATTCTGTGTATTTGGCTGGGGCCACGGCCACCTGCTGTGAAGTCATGGAGCTGAACGGACAGTGGCTGCCAAGAGTCAGCTCCCATGTGGGTATACCACTTCTGGACGGATGCTCCGACGCCAGTGGAAGGTGACTGTCTACAGGAGAGACGGACAGATGATGCTGTCGGTGTTCTGTAGATTCCTCAGAGAGAAGGTACGGAGGCATCTCGTCTTCGACAGGAAAAGGAAACCAAAGTGGATGATGCTGGTGAAAGCACCAGCAGAAGCCTTTCTCGAAGACTCAAGACACATTTTCTTGGGTCCCTTTATTTTTAGTTTCCTACATTTTGTTTTTAAGTATTATTTCAAAACATTTTCAAAAAACATTCCCAAAAAAGCAAGATTTTTCATGAATTAAAAACAAAAATCTTTTTTTTCTTTTCCATTAAGAAATCTGAGAAATTCCATGAATTAGAAAACTAATTTAAGAAGTAGTGAAAATAGCTGAAAATGTGCTATTTTCACTAGTTTGGGTCCCGGCAAATGTTTGATTAACGTTTTTTGGGTCTTGAGCTAAAACATCTGGGAACCACTGGTCTCCACTGTGATAGCTGCCGGTTTAGAGGATGCCTCTGATGTCAGTGTGTTGTGAGAGGATCAGGTTGGTGGATGGCCAGGGCGTGTCCTCGGCTCTGGGCGCACTGCTGCTCCGTTTGTGTGTTTGTTAAAATGTTGCGGTGTTGCTCTCAAGAGTTAAATTATTATTAAACATCTGCATTAATTAATTTACAATAAGTCTAGGTGTTGGTTGGTCGGGCACCATCATGGTGCCCAACTGCCCATGGTCTCGTGACATCATGTGACATCATCAGGGATGGAGATGTGGAGACCCTGATGTCATAGTAAATGCGACCTGCTGTCGCAGTTAAGTCCATACAATATACTGTATTGAATACAGTATATGGAGATCCCTGATGTCATTAATATTGGCCAGCAACTATATAGCTGACCTCAAACCCTTAGATCTCCATATATGGATATATGTCAGAACTGCCTTCCTCTTCGATGTCTCCCTTTTGACTTTAAACCTGTCCATTCAAATTTCAAACTCTAGACGGGCCTGCCCCAAAGTTATTAGTGCAGCCGCGCCCGGCAGCCGGCGAAAACTAGAGTTCTGAACAGGCCCACCTGTCTATTCAAACTCTAGACGGGCCTGCCCCAAAGTTATTAGTGCAGCCGCGCCCGGCAGCCGGCGAAAACTAGAGTTCTCAACAGGCCCGAAAATTAAGGCCCGGCCCTACCTGGGCCCTCATCAAACCCTGTACAGTCAGGAGAATGTCCCCGCTACCACCCTTAGATCTCCATATACTGTATGGAGCTGACCTGTTCTGACATTCCATATGTTGATCTGACTTCATCAAACCCTGTACACTCAAGACATGTATGGCCATTGGCAAGTACAGAATTCATTCCATATTGATCTGACCCCCCATGCCAAAGCGCCAGCGCTCGCCCTTTAGGGCGAGGTCGCGTGGTGATATAGAGCTACCATATTATTCATCATATGGTAGCGTTGGCCAGATGTGTATTGTGTGAAATAATGTACACATAGGGTTTGTAAATACATCAAAGATATAAAGAATATAATCCATTTCTAATGGATGCCTTGGCCTGGAAGAGAGGTCATCAGGTGGTCTCCAACCTTCTTAGAGTGTTTCAACCCTCAACCACTACACTCTCCAGTTGGCGGGTCAGCAGTGATTGGCCAAGTCACTGCCCCTCTCCTCCAGGCTTCCAGCTATAGACAAGTCCACGGAGGGGCGCCCCGTGCGCAGCCATCACCGAGGCACAACCAGCACCGGGAGGGAATTAAGGCCACAACCGGCCAACAGGCTGTGGTTCGAAACCTGCCGGCCAGGTGCAGCAAACCAGCGCTGGCCACACCCCAGCGACCGCCGCGCCCCGGGCACCCCCCCGTGGACCCGCCCACTGTCCTTTCTCTCCTGCCAGAACTAACAGGAAGCTCTCTCTGCCTTGTGTGTTCTTGGGGGATAGCAGGCACTGAGAGGTCTCTAGGACTATGGTTTGCCTCCTGCCTAGTGTCCTCCTACGTCTCACCAGACTGTTCGTCTGTGCTGTGTGCATATGTCCGTCCTTGTCCACACTTGGCCTTACTCTGGTGTAAGGGAGCCTTCTCTGCGTCTGTGTCACTGTCATAGTTGTTGTCGTTGTATCTGTCCTATCAAGCAATAATGTATTATTTTCAAATTGCATATACAGTAAATACACCTCTAGATGGCAGCATCATCACAACTAATAATATGTAATGTAATCATGTGTTTTAACACTGGCTACATGAATGTAGCCAGGCTACTGTAGTATTAGTCCCTGTAATATAACAATGATTCTCAACCCTTTTTAATTTCAAGGACCCCCAGTTTGGTATGCAATATTAGACTGATATGCAAATATTTAAAAGTATCTGCAAGTAGGGCAGTGGTTCTCAAAGCGGCGTCTGGGCCAGGGGTCCTTCTATTCGGGGGGTTTCAACGGGCTATTAAGAACTGACAAATGTACTGTAGCTCAGTGCCGCACAGCAAGCTTCGTTTTCTTTTTTTTTATGTAAAAATGTTTTGGAAACTGTTAAATAATTCTATATATTTTTTAACACAAATCTTCTATACTGGGAGTTCCCTGGCACAATATCTTCAGATGGGGGTCTGCAGGGGTCCTTGGTTTGAAAATCACTTCTACAAAGGTCAATTTGGTTGAGACAAGGTATCTCACAAACAAAAGGGTTATTTCAACAAACACCACTTTCCAAAAACCAGGCAAAACAATTACATGTGCAAAACTTGTGATCTAGACTAAACCTACACGGAAAACACTCAGCAACCCAAGGAGAGGACTTAAAAGCCACACTAAAGACTCACTACATTGAACTGTAAAAAATAAACTGATCACACACAGTCAAGATAGGTAATAGCAAACGAGGGTAGACAGATATAATAGCACAACACCACTAAAATAACGATGGGGAATTACAGACTAACACAGAACTACAAGACCTTTAAATAGAAAAACATAGAGCTACAGAAACTAACAAGTAACATAGCTAAACACCTATTAAACAAGAAAACAAGAACTTAAGATAAATGTAATTGTAGGCCTATATTCATCATCATCATGATAACATACTATGTCACTGCACACGTGACAAATACAATCATTCAATCTTTGAATGTTATATCTATCTTAACAAATCATGCAGATGTGTGTGTGTGTGTGTGTGTGAATTTTCATAATGGTAAATGCCTAAATGGTGCATTTATATAGCGCCTTTATCCAAGGCGCTTTACATAGATTGTGCAATACATTCACCCATTCATACACCGATTGCGGCGGAAGCCATGCAAGGTACCAACCAGCACATCGGGAGCAATTTGGGGTTCAGTGACTTGCCCAAGGACACTTTTGACATGTAGACAGGAGGAGCCGGGATTTGAACCGCCGACCCATGGATCATTGGACGACCTGCTCTACCTCCTGAGCCACAGTCGCCCCAGTCATGTTTAGAGGGAGAACAAAGCGTCAGATCAGATCAGACATGGGAAGGTTTTATATCACTGTATCTGAAGAGAGAGAGAGAGAGAGGGAGAGAAGAGAGAGAGAGAGGGAGAGAGAGGGAGAGAAGAGAGAGAGTGCGCAAGGACAAAAAGACAAAGATGCTGAGAGCAAGATGAGAAACAGAGGAGATTGAAGCAGTGCGTGCGTGCGTGCGTGCGTGCGTGCCTGGAGAGAGAGCTTGTGTTAGCAGAGCCAGTGAAGCGTATCGCTGTCATGTATCTGTATCTGGTAGACCTTGTAGCAACACGGATATATGAACACACACACACACACACACACACACACACACACACACACACACACACACACACACACACACACACACACACACACACACACACACACACACACACACACACACACACACACACACACACACACACAGGCTTTTAGTATATTGTTGCTGTGATCAAAGAAACAGAGGACTCAGCTGTGCTGATGACATGCTCACATTGCCGTGGCGACGGGGGAAGCATGCTGTTTAATTGAAATAATGGGGCTAATAATTAAAAGTAGATCAATTTGCATGCAGGCATTGCTGTTAATTTTGTTGACTAAGAATAAAAGACTTTGATGTGACAAAATGGTGTCTGTCTGTCTGTCTGTCTGTCTGTCTGTCTGTCTGTCGTATTGCTTTATATATATTTCCATCTGTATCTCCAGGGTCGAGGTTTAAATCTCAGAGTTAAATTAGCAAAATGGGGCAAGCAGTGTAATGGTAAATAGAAAAGCCAAAGTGATCCAACCCAATGTTCATAGCCTACTGTACGTACTGTAGGTCGCAGATTACTGAAAACCTTCAAAACCTGTCAGTGACTCCGTCACGCCTCCATATATGGCCGTCAGTCCGTCACGCCTCGTGACACACTCCATATATGGAGAACACTGGATCATCACCTAGATCTGCATATATGGATCCTTCTTGTTCTGACATTCCATATGTTGATCCTTCCCCACCCATCCTTCGTCTTTGATGTCTCCCTTTTAACTGATACCTGTCCATTCAAACTCTACACAGGCTGATCACTGAGAGGATTTGACTGTATGACCGTCTCACCTACTCCTGTCCTGTGTCTCCCCCCATCGCTTTCTCATTTCCTCCGTTTTCTCTAATCTCTAAATATTTCATTAGACTCCCTTATTAGACCTTTTTCCCCCTTCTATAATATTCCTCTGTTCTCTGACTGTCATATTCTCCCATTCCTGTCATATTCTCCCTTTCCTGTCTGTCTGTCTGTCTGTCTGTCTGTCTGTCTGTCTGTCTGTCTGTCTGTCTGTCTGTCTGTCTGTCTGTCTGTCTGTCTGTCTGTCTGCCTGCCTGCCTGCCTGCCTGCCTGCCTGCCTGCCTGCGTGCGTGCGTGCGTGCGTGCGTGCGTGCGTGCGTGCGTGCGTGCGTGCGTGCGTGCGTGCGTGTAACTGCGCACCTGGTGGAAGACAAAGTTAATTTAACAACCATATGATATAAGACAAGACTCCAACTCCTCCAGCACTCTACAACAGCTGTCTCTCCTGCGTGCGTGTGTGCGTGCGTGCGTACGTGTGGAGCTGGTAGGAATTATTAAGTCCATCACTCTCTTTTTATTATAAAATGTAAAACTAATTAAACCTATACCTCCTCCCACATTTTTTACTCAATCAACACCAACCTGTCCTCCACAAACAATCCAGCCAGGTTTTTAATTATCAAAGACAGAGCCCACAGGATATGTGCCCCTGCAAACCAGTGCTTCTCAAACCTTTTAATTTCATGGGCCGCCATTACTATGAGAGTGTGCAAATGTAGTGTAACTTAACTCCGATAGTGTGCAAATCCATTTGCACACTCTCTGAGTTACAGATCTGTCCATTTGGATCCCTGTGAAGGAACCTTGGCGGTTCCCCGGCCGACACCACTTTGACAGTAGTGTAAAAACCACCTGCACATTCTCAAGTAATACTCCAATGTTCATGAAAATGTTTATGATTATGTGTATATCCTCATGTAATCAATTGCAATCTATATGCAAATAGAGGATGATTAAACATCAGTTTTCTCACAATCAATCTGTGTTAAGAAAATATAAAAAATATCTCTGTTGTCTATGGATTTCTTTTTAGAAGTTTGTCTGGTTTGAACCGCATTCTTTTTTAATCTAGTTTGAAATCTACCATGCATGCAATGTAACAAAAGAGTCTAACTACAGTACAGAGAATCCCTCAGCATTCTGCCCAGCTCTACACATCAGTTTCTAGTATACAGGTCTATAATTCTGAGAGGGTACAAATGGAACCAAATGGATCCACATAGGATTCACTCACAGACAGTCACAGTAAAGCCAGGTCAAGCCAGAGGTGAAGCAGCATTTATTGGTAACTTTATTAGACTTTCCAGCTTGGTACTGTGTTTACGAATGTTACTATTATGTCTGTCCCTTATTGTCTTGTAGACTTATTTGTTGTTACTGGCAGAGCTGTGTGGCACTATGTGCCTCTTCTCTTGGCCTGTTCACACTTGTAAAAGAGACTTATGATTCTAAATGATTGATTGATTCTTTATTTAAGTGTCATGCTTCCGAAGAAGCCCAGCCCATATGGACTTACAGGACACTTACAATGACAATACAAAATTTGGCTTTTACTGGTTACATGCATGGATTCAAAGTTTGATGAACATTTTCAATCCAGATCAGTTACTGTCACTGATCAACCCTCCTAATATTTCTCACTTCCTCTTCCTCCTCTTGCTGTTTGTCATCTATCTACTCTTCACCCTTTGAAATTGTCCGACCACCACATCATGGCTGCAGCAGCTACAATTAAAGTGTATTCTTCTCGTAGAGGTGATGAAACTCCATATATTTTCTTTCAGTTTGTTCTTCCTGTTGTCTAGTGTTGATAAAAACTCAATATCTGTTGAGGGTTTGGCTATTTTCTTCTCTGTGATCGAATGTTTGTTTTGTTGTGATCTAGGTTATGTTTTTTAATGTTTTGTTTTGCGTTATTTCTTCTTCTCAATGATCAGAATTGGTGACTTTAGAGTTTATTTTTCTGGGTTTAGATGAGTTTTCTGCTGTACTCATGATGACTCACATTTTCCTCAGACACATACTGTAAGTACGTAACATCATCAACATAAACTATCATAACCTGCGCCGACACACGCACTTGCGTTCATCTCTCTCTCTCTCTCTCTCTCTCTCTCTCTCTCTCTCTCTCTCCATCCTTCCTCTCACATGTCCATCTTTCTCTCTTTCACCTCCCTCTGTCTCATTCTCCTGCCTCTCACACAATCTCTCTACTTCCACTCTTTCTTCTCTCATCCGCTTTCTCTCTCCCTCTCCTCTCTTGCACTCACTTTTCTCTCTTTATACCCCCCCACCCTCTCTCTCTCTCTCTCTCTCTCTCTCTGTGTCTCTCTATCTTTCAGGTGATTTATTGGTTGTCAGTCTGTTCTGTGCTGCTGTGCTGTAGAGGGCTTCAGAGGCCAACGTCAACACACGCACGCACGCACGTACGCACGCACGCACGCACGCACGCACGCACGCACGCACGCACGCACGCACGCACGCACGCACGCACGCACGCACGCACACATGTACACAAACACACACTCAGTAGAAACCGCCTGCCCATATGCATGTAGGTTGGGCAATCTGTGTGTATGTGGAGGGGAGTTGGAGGGTGGCATAATGTGCGTGGGGGGATGTGTCACAGATTGTAAACTCATCCAAAGAAGCAGCAGAACTGCACTGCTAGTCTCTCTAGTGTGTGCGTGCACGTGCGTGCGCGTCTTCATAAATATATGCCCTCAAGCTACATTCTATCAAATAATGGATTATTTGGAAATGATGATTTCATTTTAGATTATTGAAGTAAACAATTTAAACATGTAGCCTACAGTCAAATCCTCAGCTGATTGGCTGACATCGGCAACCCACCTGAAAATGTATTGTCTGTTTATTACAGAGGCGGAGATACAGTTCAATGATTGAACAAACACTAGCAGTGATTACTATCAGAATAATGGAGCTTGGTGCTTGGATGCATGTCTGTATATATGTGTGCGTGCATGTGTGCGTGCGTGCGTTCATGTCAGTGCAAAACATTCAGTGCGACACATCTCCATGTGTCATGATTATGATTACGTGATGTGACTCACATTCCTCTGACGCACAAGCACGTGGACACGCACGCACGTGGACACGCACGCACGTGGACACGCACACACACACACACACACACACACACACACACACACACACACACACACACACACACACACACACACACACACACACACACACACACACACACACACACACAGCCTGGACTGCTCAGTTCAGAGAGGTCTGATTTTTAACTCATTGGACCAGCTGTTTCAGTAGTTTGGTAGCATCCTCACACTGGACCAGATGTTCCAGTAGTTTGGTATCTTTCCTCACACTGGACCAGATGTTCCAGTAGTTTGGTATCATTCCTCACACTGGACCAGATGTTCCAGTAGTTTGGTATCATTCCTCAGTCAGTGGGACACAGAGGTTCTATACTGGACAACTCCCAGCAGGTTAAACTGGATGACAGTATACTATACTGTGGAGCTTCCACCACAGGCAGGAATGTGTGTGTCTGTGCAGCTCCACTATAAACCATGGGGGAGAGTGAATTAATGTGAAGTCAGGGCTGTGCTGAAGGAAGCAAAAACACTTCCCCTGGAAGAATAAAGGTTAGAAACCCAGAACTGTACATTTATATGACTGTAACCATCTCCAGTACAGCAAATAGTTGCTGACACAGTGATTGTGTGTTTCTGTGGAGGCTTGTTAGAGCAGAGTGTGGACCTGGAATCGACACCAACTCTAAACACACAATAATGAGACTCCTGAGGGTATTCATTATGGCAGGAAGAGATGGGAGCACGCACGCACGCACGCACGGTCGCACGCACGCACGCACGCACGCACGCACGCACGCACGCACGCACGCACGCACGGATGGCCTTAGGGCCGCTCGGTGGTGTCTCCCGTGGCTCAAGTTCCGTAGAGACGCCGCCCCTCTGTCTTTGTCTATGGGGAAGATTTCAGTGTCATACAGTATGTACGGAATTTGGGGTTTTCTAGGTGTGTATGTACGGAACTGCAATTCCGTGCTATTTCACCGTGTGACTGGGTAGCAACGAGAAGCGCACACGCACACACACATCACTCGCACGCAGGCACGCATGCAGGCACAAAGGGACAGACCTTCTGATTGTCTCTTGCTGTGCCCGTATCAAAATATATCACAGTGCCCATGGGTCATGGAACTGTGATAATCATGCCTTGATCTCGGCACACTCTCCCCTAGCAGGAATCTGATTTGCATCCACTAATGAGCAATGAGAGAGACAAAGAGAGAGAGAGACACAGAGAGACAGAGAGAGAGAGAGAGAGAGAGAGAGAGGGCGGACGGACAGACGGACGGACGGACGGACGGACGGACGCAGACATATTGCATACATTATGTCTGCACTTTGAGGTGCAACAGGGAAGGCTTGTTATTCTGCCAAGAGAAAAAGATACTCTGTCTGCATTTAGAGAGAGATCTAGACACAGAGGGGTGGGAGTAGAGAAAGAGAACAGAGAAGAGGCATTAGACCAGGACTGAATTGGGCTCTCATTAGTTTGTTTCAGTAGCAGCACCCAACACACATAGGAGGCTATGTTTCACCAGTTTCAATTGAAACGGGCCTCCGACTCTCCGAGCTACGACTGACCGCCAGACGTCAGTCAACCTCCCACCACCATTGGCCCTCTCTCTCTCACTCACTCGCTGCCGTGCTCTCTCCCACGATGTTAAAGTTACACCTATTTCCTATTAATAACCTGGGTAAAATGTGCAGCATTGGGAGGTAAATGGGAGACACTTTATTGTGAAGGACAGGATGAGGAGAGGTGTTGTTTCTGCGTAATTGTCGAGAGTAATGGCTGCGAGTGATATTGAACAGTCAAAACTATGCCTGTATTAACAGAATAATTATGTCATATGGGGGCCTCATTTGGTTATGAAACGGGCCTCCAGATTCCTAAGGCCGCCCCAGTTAACTCATTAGGAGCTGCCAGAAACAAACTAATTTTAAAAGATCACGAGTGGTGGAAAAAGTACTCAAATGTTTTACTTCAAGTAAAAGTATCAATACTGCAATATAGAAATACTCCATCCAATAAAAGTCTGGAACTCAAAAGAACGTATTGGCATCAAAATGTACTTAGAGTAACAAAAGTGAAAGTGCCCATATGCAGAATGTCTCATTTCAAAATTTCAAACGTAAACACATCTTTTGAATCTTTTCATCGTTCAGCGTACTTTCATCCACATACTTTCACTGTGTATTTTTTCATCGCGTACTTTCATTGCGTACTTTCATCGTGTACTTTCATCGCGTACTTTCATCGTGTACTTTCATCCACGTACTTTCATTGCATACTTTTTCATCGTGCATGTACTTTTTCACCGTGCGTACTTTCATCATGCGTGTACTTTCATCGCGCGCGTACTTTCACCACGTATTTTTTTATCGCGTACTTTCATCACGTACTTTCAGCACGTATTTTTTTCATCGCACGCGTACTTTCATCACACGCATACTTTCATCGCGCGCGTACTTTCATCGCATACTTTTTCATCGCATACTTTTTCATTGCGCATGTACTTTTTCATCGCGTATTTTTTCATTGTGTATTTTTTCATCGCGTACTTTTTCTTTGCCTACGTACTTTCATCGCTCGTGTACTTTCATCGCGTATTTTTTCATCGCATACTTTCATCACGTACTTTCATCGCGTACTTTCATTGCGTACTTTTTCATCGCGTATTTTTTATATATGGCCGTCTCCATATATGAAGCGTATCACGAGGCGTGACGGACTGACAACCATATATGAAGCGTGTCACGAGGCGTGACGGACTGACAACCATATATGGAGCGTGATACCAGGCATGATGGACAGACGTTCGGACGGACTACAGTCGCAATAAGAAATAAGAAACAGGCATTCTCGTTCTCATAACAAGGTGGGGTCTAAAGGCATGTCTTCCCTGTGGATCTCGAACTTCATGTTGAAAACATAAAGCCTCCGGCCACGGCTGTCATCAGCAGAGGCTTAAAAAAACTCATTATTCCACAAACTTCCTTCCAAAACAATTTCACTCATTCCCTTGTGTGCACAGACACACGCAAGCACGCACGCACGCACGCACGCACGCATGCACGCACGCACGCACGCACGCACGCACGCACACACACACACACACACACACACACACACACACACACACACACACACACACACACACACACACACACACACACACACACACACACACACACACACACACACACACACTTTGATAAACATTCTTTCATTCTAATCTCTCCCTCTGTTCTGAACGGTGACTTGAAATAAGCGGACATTAATTGAACACTGTATCTTTACTCTCTCTCTCTTCTCTCTCTCTCTCTCTCTCTCTCTCTCTCTCTCTCTCTCTCTCTCTCTCTCTCTCTCTCATATTAATCCGTTAAAGGTTATTTTATGTTTTAAGGGTCAGTCAGTCTTCTCTAGAGACTCAGCCTCTAATTCCATTCTCAGGGATTAAGATCAACCTGTCATGCATAAATCTGCATACTGTAGTGTGTGTGTGTGTGTGTGTGTGTGTGTGTGTGTGTGTGTGTGTGTGTGTGTGTGTGTGTGTGTGTGTGTGTGTGTGTGTGTGTGTGTGTGTGTGTGTGTGTGTGTGTGAGAGAGAGAGAGAGAGAGAGAGAGAGAGAGAGAGAGAGACATTACTTAATTTTTTTGTGGTTTGTGAAATGTTTTCTTTGTTTTTGGTCAGTTATGAGTGGCCTATGAGTGGTAGTAGTCGTTCTTGTCTCAAACATTGAAGAGAGAAGAGGGGCACAATGCTGGGAGCTCTGTCAAGTGGTATAACCTTAGAGTATGAATAGAGACGTCACCCGGAGGAAACCCTGAGGCGCAATGGACATAGTGGCTGAATTTGGTATTGCAGCGTGGGCCAAACACATGAACGCACTGGTCCGTTGACTATCATTGCGCACGTTCATGATGACACGTGAACGCGGTTTCAGTGCAATGGCAGCGCGTTCATGTGTTTGGCCCAATCAATCCCAGAATGCACTCTGTTCCTACAAGGAAGGAGGAGTGAAATCGCCTCATGCGCTTTTGAGCAACTTAATGCAAGTGGATGGGAGGAGAACTCGGGTGACGTCTCTATTCATATATATACTCTAAGGGTATAACCCACTTGGAGTCCTCCACCTATCAAAGGAGCCATGGAGTCAGGTGTGACTCTTTTGTTTGATGCTGCTGGGTGGAACGGCGGGTCGTTCGAAATGGACTCGACGGAGGAGGAATTGGACAATGAAAGAAATTATTTGGAGGAACCAAGAGTGCATCGAAATAAAAAGAAAAGAAAGAAAGGACGAAACATGTCAGCAAGTGATGATGATGAAGGAAGTGAGAGCTATGCGGTCGGGATGGTAGCGATTGAACAAGCCGACGGGCTGTTTAGTGATCCTCGAGTGATAGGTAAAGCTGTGGAGAAAAGATGAAAAGTCTTTCACTTGGGAGGAAAGCGAAGGACGAAAGGAGTGATAGGTGGAGATACCAGAACGAGTATATGCTGAATATATGAGTTATATTGTTAGGCCTTATGAGAGAGCTCCATTAATTATTTCTGTGCCGCTGCATGTTAGCATAACTTGTTAGCACATTTTGCTATCATTAGCATTAGCCTACACTGTTTACCTCTTGCCAGAAACGTTTACATGTCGGGAGCAACGCGGTACAAAGTCTCAAATGACATCCGAACTTTGGATGGCTGAAGTGAAGATCCACCATGGACAGCTCTCCTGGATTCCGACTTAATTATGGAGGTTTGAAAATCCTGCTTGTAACCGAAGTAAACGGACATCAGATTTAACGTCCCATATAGCTGGTGGTGACGGAGGCATTGCCAACCGGATCTATGTTAAAAGCTGCCGTGGGGCTCAACCATTATATACACAGAGTCTGTATATATAGCAAATAACTTCCCCTAGCTGGGGGATACGTATATATACAGACTTATACAGAATTATTAAGATGCTATTGCTGTCAGCAATACGGGCACGGATATCATAGCGGCTGTATAGGGGCAGTAAAGTATGTGGGAAAGATAGCTGTAAAGAAGACTGCAAGGAAAACGAACAGGCTAAGTGTATTCATTGAGGAGGAGAGCATTATGCAGGCTCAGCGCAGTGCCCTAGGACAGTCAAGGAGGTGACGGTACACAGGATGAGAACAGAATGAGGAATGTCATGTAAAGAACATGGCAGGACACAAAGAGAACAGGAGGAAAAGGAGAATGTACATAAAAACGAGATCTGTCTGGACAAGACAAAATTCCTAGCTTTCATAGCGATGGTAATCAAGTGTGCGGTGGAAATAAAGAGGAAGTCTGAGAGAATCAAGATGGTGCTGGAAGCAGCAAAAATATTTTTCAATGTTGAGGACGTCACTGGGGAAGATTTGAATAGTGTGCTGAGGAAGGAATTCACAGCGACTCAGTCTGAGTGACTGAACGGACTATAGGGGATGGGATCATTCGGTGGACACTGTTTTAATTTACTATACGATAAACGAGCATATTCCCGAACTGTGGAGGGCAGCATTGCACTAGATTGCACAGCCTGCCGGAAACCAAAAGAAGAAGATGAAGCAGGTGTGACTCTTTTCTGACCAGTATGTGTGTTTGTATGAGTGTTTGTTAATGATGATATTTAAACTGTTTGAAATTAATAAAGGTGTCGTTTCTACCAACCAATTGTATGTGTCGTTTGTAAAATGAAATGAATACCAGTATGAAATTTCAGTTAAACTGTATGAACTGGGTCAAGATACCAACTGATTACTAACTTTAGCTAGCATTGTGGCAAACAGTTTGGTGTTGACCTGCTGTGACAGAATATAGGGAGATCAACAAAATGATGGTTATGGAGAATATATTGTAACTAGAAAAAGTGCCCTTCTGGGCACAGGTCTCCACCAGGAGGATAGGACTGTGTGAGATGTTTGGCAAAATGTTTAGGAGTAATATAAACATGTTTGCCTTTGATGGCAATTGGATGATTTGAGGCATTTTGTTCCAAAAATGTGTTTGGCAAAAATCAACCTGTTGGTGGCGCTATAACAGGCCAATGTGAAAAGGGTGGGATATATTCCTCAGCCTAGTAAGAAAATGTGTTAAAGATTTCACGTAAATTGTTTGCTGCGTTCATGATTTGAGGCTTTTGTTCAAAACGGGGCAATCTTGCAAACTGTGAAAGCCAATTATAGCCAATTAGGATGGAATATGAAATATCGGACAGATCCGACTTGAGCACATGACCATAGAGATACTGTGTAACGATTTGTGAGATTTTTGGACAGAATCTGGAGGAGTAATATAAAAAAATGTGTTTTACAAAAGTCGGCCTCCTGGTGGCGCTATAAAAAGCAGATGCGGACAATGCAGGTCAAAGGTTTGTCCTTGGCCTCTAGGGAGTGTGCATGCAACGTTTCACGCAGATCGGTGCAGTTTTAGGTAAAAAATGTGAAAAGCTGCCTCATGGTGGCGCTATAACAGGCCGTTCTGGAAAATGCGGGGCAGAGGTTCATCGTTGGCATCCAGGGAGTGTGTGTGCAAAGTTTGGCATCGACCGGGTTAACGGTGCCGGAGATTAGCTGGTAACGGACGGACGGAAGGACACACACACACACGGACGGACACACACACACACGGACGGAGTGCAAAACATACTCTCTCCCCATGCCTTCGGCCTGGTGGAGACAATAATGACATAATTATGGGAATGTTGAATATGCTGCAGCATGAAATGAGTATGATAAACAGAAAATAATAAATATGAAATATATGGTAGTTGAACATGTCAGGCTCAAATGGAAAATTGTGGAAGGCAGTCTCTGTCTTTACCACAAGGTTCCAATAGTGAGTGTGTGTTTTCCTGTGTGTGTGTGTGCATTGTATTAGTAAGCTTTTGCACGTTCTCATACGCGTTTGTCTAATATGTCCACATGTATCCGTGTGTGTATATATTATGTGCACACGGGCGAGCATGAGCGTGTGTGTACTGCACAAATTAATATATCAAAGTTTATACTTCTGAATAAATGGTAAATGCTATCAAATGGTTCATTTATGTAGCAGCTTTATCCAAGGCGCTTTATATAGATGTGCATTAGATTCACCCATTCACACACACATTCATACACCGATGGCGGAGGAAACCATGCAAGGCAACCAACCTGCACATCGGGAGCAATTATAGGGTTCAGCGTCTTGCTCAAGGACACTTCGACACTAACTCTGAGGGAGCCCGCTGTTCTACCGCCGACTCTACCCCTGAGCCACTGCCGCCCTTGAGTCTAGTGTATGTGTGTGTGTGTGTGTGTGTGTGTGTGTGTGTGTGTGTGTGTGCGTGCGTGCGTGCGACGTGCGTGCGTGCGTGCGTGCGTGCGTGCGTGCGTGCGTGCGTGCGTGCGTGCGTGCGTGTTTAATAACATTGTCCGCAGCATCCCTATTTTGGGCATGTCATCTAGGGTGTGTGCGTGACGTGTGCGTGTGCGTGTGAAAGACAGAGAGAGCTCCAGAGAGAGGGAGTAAGAGAGAAAGAGCTACTTAGACTTAGTTGATCTATGTTGATCTGAATGTGTGTAAGCTGCAAATGAATTGCAGGTTTCATCAGAATCTGAAATTATGTCTGTTTATATGTGTGTATGCTAATCGAGTATTAAGCACACACACACACACACACACACACACACACACACACACACACACACACACACACACACACACACACACACACACACACACACACACACACACACACACACACACACACACACACACACACACACACACACGTACACAGTTTCTTACTTGAGCTCGGGGTAAACGTTGTCTAGGTACCACTTGAAGGATTTACACTGGAGCTTCTTACGCAGCTCCACTGACAAGATAGAATGGCAGGCAGACAGACAGACAGACAGACAGACAGACAGACAGACAGACAGACAGACAGACAGACAGACAGACAGACAGACAGACAGACAGACAGACAGACAGACAGAGTTAACTACATTTAGATGAACTGTCCGACAACTCCTCTGCCTCAGATAAATAGAACACAGACAGATAATTCTGTCTCTGGACGGACGGACACACAGCTCTCTCTCTCTCTCTCTCTCTCTCTCTCTCTAATTAGCCATCAGCTGAGCTGTGAACTGTCTCATATTCTGGTGACAGGAACTGCTCATTAGCTGTCCAACACACACTGGCTTTATACTGCTTCTCTAATGAGAGACAGATGAGAGAGAGGGAGAGCACACCGCCAAAATTGTCGTCACTTAACTCTGTGTCCATTTTAAAATTGAAAATGAACACTGAGAATTCTAATGATATCTGCTGTAGTAACAGAAGGAATCATGCAATGGCAGCTACAAACATACACAGGCTACCATTCATTTTCAATGGAAGCCAGCGACATGAAATTAGAAAGATACATCCGTTTGCAGCTAAAAGCTACAACAGCTACAAAGCTACAAATAAGTTGATCTGCATGGCTTCAACTTCAGATGCAAAGCACCAGATATGCTGCCTTATATCTTATATCTGCCAGTGTTAACGCATCATTATAACAGAGAGAACAAGAGGGAAAGATGGTGATATAGAAAGAGAGAACTAGAAAAAGTGTTCCTCGGAGCAGAAACGTCAGAAACGTTTGTTGTGGGTTAAAGTTGAAGGTTAAAGTATATATTTGTCACATACATTGCTGTAACCCAAAATGTGTTCTCCGCATTTGACCCATCTCACCTTGGAGCGGTTTGGGTCACCTCTCCAAGGTGAGCCATGCCACGCTCGGGAATCATTTGAAGTTGATCTAACCTCCCAATCCAACCCTTTTTTTATTTAAATTTTAACTCACAATTTTGTAATAGGGCTGGGATGATATGGGTATACCTCACGATACGATATCTGTGGCGATATTAGGCACTCGATAATGATAATATCACGATATTCAATATAACTTTATTCGTTGACTAAATTGTCAATATATTTAGTCTTAGTTTTAGTCATCTGAAGCTCTGAAGAACCAGGAAGTTTTTGTCTGTCAATCTACTTTGTTATCGACCTTTCTCTATCCCAGCAACACACTATCGCGAGATTTGGGCAGATATCTGGATATAGAAAGAGAGAACTAGAAAAAGTGTTCCTCGGAGCAGAAACGTCAGAAACGTTTGTTGTGGGTTAAAGTTGAAGGTTAAAGTATATATTTGTCACATACATTGCTGTAACCCAAAATGTGTTCTCCGCATTTGACCCATCTCACCTTGGAGTGGTTTGGGTCACCGCTCCAAGGTGAGCCATGCCACGCTCGGGAATCATTTGAAGTTGATCTAACCTCCCAATCCAACCCTTTTTTATTTAAATTTTAACTCACAATTTTGTAATAGGGCTGGGATGATATGGGTATACCTCACGATACGATATCTGTGGCGATATTAGGCACTCGATAATGATAATATCACGATATTCAATATAACTTTATTCGTTGACTAAATTGTCAATATATTTAGTCTTAGTTTTAGTCATCTGAAGCTCTGAAGAACCAGGAAGTCTTTGTCTGTCAATCTACTTTGTTATCGACCTTTCTCTATCCCAGCAACACACTCTCGCGAGATTTGGGCAGATATCTGAAGTTGGACAGACGACACAAAGAGGGCTCTGGACATGTGTTCCAATGCTCAATAATATCATTTTCCATAACTCTCTTGGTTGATGGGATCTGATTTGGGAATCATGTTATTTCTCCTATATCAGTGGGTAAGTGCAATAACGTTCACATTCACATGCAGGTAATTTACAACACATGCAAGAAAAAGAGTTTCTATATAAAGACAAGTTTGATTGACTACAATGCCAGAACGTTGTGCAGCAGTAGGCGGTCAATAATACAAAAAACTCTGTCGGGGAGAAGCAAACCACGCCCACTTAGGAGAACATTTGTAGGATTTGTGTACCATTTCACCTCTAGTGGCTCCAACCGGGACGGGACATCTTGGTATATAAAAAATATTTGCCTCAACTGCTTCTGACATGCATAGTAGTGGTTGGCCCATGCGTCCAGCACGCCTAACCCTTCTGATATGCATAGTAGTGGTTGGCCCATGCGTCCAGCACGCCTAACCCTTCTGATATGCATAGTAGTGGTTGGCCCATGCGTCCAGCACGCCTAACCCTTCTGATATGCATAGTAGTGGTTGGCCCATGCGTCCAGCACGCCTAACCCTTCTGATATGCATAGTAGTGGTTGGCCCATGCCTCCAGCACGCCTAACCCTTCTGACATGCATAGTAGTGGTTGGCCCATGCGTCCAGCAAGCCTAACCCTTCTGACATGCATAGTAGTGGTTGGCCCATGCGTCCAGCACGCCTAACCCTTCTGACATGCATAGTAGTGGTTGGCCCATGCATAGTAGTGGTTGGCCCATGCATAGTAGTGGTTGGCCCATGCATAGTAGTGGTTGGCCCATGCATACTAGTGGTTGGCCCATGCATACTAGTGGTTGGCCCATGCATACTAGTGGTTGGCCCATGCATACTAGTGGTTGGCCCATGCATACTAGTGGTTGGCCCATGCATACTAGTGGTTGGCCCATGCGTCCAGCACGCCTAACCCAGTAGTCACTTTGAGTGCCACCTCACAAAGCCACGGGTGAACGTATACTGTATGTCGGACGTCACTAACCCCTAACCCTAATAATAAGGGAAAATTAATGAAAATTAAACCAATGAGTGTTTTTGTGCAAAACTAATGCTTGGAATGGATTCAGCATCATGAAAACCCCCTAGTTTGACATGTCACATGGTACTTAAAGCATAATGACATTTTGGGAATTTTGCCTTATATTGGTTGTTAATGGTACCCCAACTTTCAGCAGCTGTCACAAAGTTTCCCAAGGGAGTTGGGTTGGAACAAATGTATATGTTATAGTAGACACCTTTATGAACACATTTGTGAAGAAAGCTAGTGGTAAGCATTTTTATTTTGCAGATTTGCCACACATTTCGCTAATTTTCTCTAACTATAACCTCAGTCTTAATCGGCCACGTATGTCGGACACCGTCATAGGGAAACATGAATATGTAGTGGGGGGTCCCTGCTTCATCTCTCTTTCAGCTGAGGGGTCCTTGGCCTGAAAAACATTGAAGACCCCCTCACAAAAAGCCCAGTGGAAAAGAGTGAGAGTGAAAAAAGGAGTGGAAGTCCTGGTCCATATGGTGGCAATTTTTGCAATCAAGTTGTTTTCGAAAAGTGCCTTTCTATTTTTGCATATTCATAACCCACGCTGTAAGTGTTAGCTGCAACTAATTAGCAAGTGAAGCTCCACATGCAAACACATTTAGTTGTTGTCTAAAAAGCAACAGAATGATCACCATCACACTGGCCAACTGTGCTCTGAGTGTGTGTGTGTGTGTGTGTGTGTGTGTGTGTGTGTGTGTGTGTGTGTGTGTGTGTGTGTGTGTGTGTGTGTGTGTGTGTGTGTGTGTGTGTGTGTGTGTGTGTGTGTGTGTGTGCGTGCGTGCGTGCGTGCATGCCTGCGTGCGCGCGTGCGTGCATGCATGCGTGGGTGGGTCACAGTGAGGGTGATATTTGCTGTCTGATGTGTGAGTGAGCGTTACACAAGCAAACCTGCAGGGAGAGAGTGAGAGAGTGCAGAGCACACTGAGCAAAGGGTCTTATTAAACCGTGGTTATACTTTCCAGCCACACAGAGTTCAACAAAAATACTATACAATAAAAACATAATGGAGCCAGGATCACTTTTATCAAGGATTAGAGTGGATGTGAGGAGACAGAGAGAGAGAGAGAGAGAGAGAGAGAGAGAGATACTGAAAGTTGCAGAATATTTTCATCAGGCTTCTTTTGGCTATCTCATAATATAATATAGCACAGCCAGTCACCCATGCTCGCACGTGCGTGCGCGCGCACACACACACACACACACACACACACACACACACACACACACACACACACACACACACACACACACACACACACACACACACACACACACACACACACACACACTGAACCCACCAACCATCTGTGACAGTGTTAAGTTTCCAGCACCACGTTAACTCAGAGAGTTAGAAGTTTAACAACGTGCTATACATTCCACCTCCTGGAAACAAACTGCATTTAAAAGCAATTAGAAGAACGCTATAAAATGTAGAGGTCTGGAAAATCTTTATGAAATGCTCAACCTGACCTAAAATGT